>NC_080088.1:125526514-125686514 GCF_950005125.1 Chionomys nivalis | reverse complement strand
TGGAGAATGGCATCCTTGTCCTGTACCACTTTCAGCTTCACAGAGACTGACAGGTAGGCCTGAAGAAGGGACACCCTGAGACTAAAGACTCTCCCTACCACCTCTCCCTCTGTCTTCAGGCCTCTGCTTAGGGGGCCACTTCCTCCAAGAAACCCCCACCTGCCCCTAGGAAAGAGTGAGGATCCACCTGCCTTTCTGCCCTTAGCCCTATCTGGGCCAAGGAGATCTTCCTACATGTGTTGGAAGACTGTCTAACCTGCGCAGCCAAACAGTGGCTGCGAGGAGAGGCGTGGCTGGACATGGTGGTGCACATCCTTAATCCCACCACCAGGGAAGCCGAAGCAGGAGGACTGCAAGTTCAAGGCCAGCCTGAGCTGTTTAGCAAGAAAGACCCTGTCTCAAAAAAGCAGGCCTAGAGAAGGGGACAGGGAAGTAGCTTATGCAGGACACCTCACGCAGCAACACTCTCCCGCCGGCTCGGCAGTGCTGCTGGGGTGACCTAGGCCCCAGGCTTCCTTCTGTTTTGTACACACACACACACACACCACCCCGTTTTGTTGTTTTGTTTTTTTCTTTTTCCCTTTAAGGCCTCCAGATTCAGGAACAGCAACGCAACATGCATAATTTGGTAATTATTTCTCCGCTCATCCTCGAGGCTCTGCCTGCATACAGATATTGGAATTTGCATAAAACAATCTTGCTCAGGGTCCCATTGCTTCCCGGGAGAAGATGCCCAGGTGGGGTGGGAGAAGGTGCAAGCTGGTCCACCTATCCCCACTCCGTCCTTGGTATGGGAGGGGAGCAAAGGCAGCAGGTGGCAGAGGGGGTGAAAGGCCCCTGGCACCCACGTGCAGAGGGAGTCTGGGAAGACCAGGGTCTGCAGGCCTGGTGACAGGAAGACACCCACGGAAGCCGGGAACCCAGCGATTAGTATTCAGCCGGCGTCTGGCTCAGAGAGGATTAATGGACTCTGATGCCTAATATCCTGGAGAACAATTAATTTGCCCACAGTTTTGTCATGGTTGAAAGTCAAACGCTGGAACAGATCGCACAGCGAGCTGCAGCCCAGAAGCCCTGGGCGGGACCGGAATCTCAATGCTCCGGGGCCCCGGAACCCTCCCCCCATTCCCAGCACAACCACCTCCTAAAGGTTCTGAAAGCCGCTCGCTCCACACACAGTGCTTGTGCCTTCGTGATGAATGTCCACCCAGCACTATCCAAGGCCAAATCCCCCAGCTCCCACTATGGGCTCAGAGCATGGGCCCCTGACTGGGGTCCTGACCTCTACAGCACCCACATGACCTTTCTGCCCACCGGACCCCTGATGTCTGGGTCTCACCTCACAAGGACAGTTGTTCTTCAAAGACACCAAAACTATAGTTGTGACTGGGCACAGCAGCCATGTGTTCACAGGGTGTTTGGCTAATGCTTGGTCAATGGTTTGACAAGATGGCCACTGACTGACAATGGACTTGGGGACTTGGAGGAATGGAGACACCCAGGGCTTTGTTTCAGAGTCACCTCTAGTCAGGCTGATAGACGGTGAGGTATGCTGGCAGTCTGAGCCTGGCTAGATGCTGCAGGCCGCAGGTGGGGAGTTCATAGCAGATGGTTGCCAGAGGAAGGGTATCTCGGAGGCCACTATGCTGTCCATCTCTCTGGAGGGGAACCTGAGTCCTGAGTTACTGGGCAGGGAGGACTCCCCGGGCTGAGCTGCCTGCTTGTCAGGGATGGGCAAACAGCAAGAGCTGATCCAGTGGTCCTGACTCTCTGTAGAGATAAGGAGACGAAGGCCCAGAGAGGGTGAGCAGCCTGCCCTGGGCACACAGCCACCAAGCTAGAACCTCCTTCTCAGCAGAAGAAAACCAGCCCCATGGGAACCCCAACAGATAAATGAACCCATTTTAAATTGAACTTCAGACTGAACCCATGGTCTCCTGTCCCCTCTGGGTCACCCAAGGTCTTGAGTGTCCATGGCCACAGTATCATAGATGATTTCAAAGCTGTACATGGGCCACAGGGAGGGAGGTTCCATGAGAACACTGAATGCTGGCTGACACTGTTCTCACCTGAGAGGTTCCTGTGAGCCAGGGGAAGAAGCCTCTCCTCCCGTGTCTGCAGCCTGGTGGTAGACGTGGCAAGTGAGACCCTGAGCATGCATTCCCACCATGCTAGCGCACGACATGGAGTGAACGCATCCTGCCTATGTGCATGCCTCCCGTACACATGCCGTCGGCCGCATACTTAGCAGAGTTTAAGATCGAAGCAAAGCTCTCAAGGCTCAAGCCAATACCAGAGGCAATGCCAAGAAAACAAAAACACTTTAGTGGAGCTCAGGGGCCCAGGTTCAAATCCGCCGCATCTCCTACCGTATGTGTGCATGCGCGCCTGCCTACCTGCATGCATGCATTTGTGTGTAGATACCTGTGGAGGCCAGAAGAGGAGCTGGAGTTGTAGGAGGTTGTGAGCCGCTTGACAGGGTGATGGAGGAGCAGCAAGCGCTCTTGGCCTTTAATCACTGAGTCGTCTCTCTAGCCCTCTTCAGCAATCTTACATCCAAGCCTAGACTTGCCCTTCTTTAAAATGGGAGCAGCACCTGGGTCGTCTGGCCGGGTGACTGAGTTCCTGATAACCAGTCGAGGGCCACTGTCGGTGTCAGGGCTGGGGTGAGTTGTTCATGTCTGGTCTTATGATTGGGTTTTTGACACTATTGTGCTACTCTGTTGCCAGGCCCTCCTCTGGCTGCTGGGATATGAGCTGCCTCTGCAGGTATTCGCAGCCTCAGGTAAGGCTGTGCCCAGTTAACTACAACTTGGCTTCCTCAGCGATTGCAGAAGGGATATTAGGACAGAATCTGATGTGTCCTTTCCCATGGGGCCTCCTCAGGTTTGGTAGAGGAGACAAATGGCCTCCAGCACTGACGACCTTCCCTGTGTCCTCTCAGCATGGCTGGGCATAGCAGGGAAGGAGACACCACCCATTCTGCTCTCCTGGACCCTCCTCGTGCTATGGAGGGCAGAGACTGTGCCGCTTGCAGGCTGCCTCACCGTCCTGCCACCCACACACCACAGAGCAAGACCCGGCGGCAAAGACTCTTCCTATCTGGGAGGAAGCCAGGCATGCTCAGGGAGTCCCCTCTAAGACTCGTGGAGATAAACAGCAGACTCCCAGGATGGGTCTTCATGCTGACTTGGCCTCCCAGGTATAACTGGGCTGACAGTGAGCATTCATCAACAGCCCCAGAGGCACTGGATGCACAGTCGAGGCTGAGGAAATGGTCGATGCTGTGTTTATTCCTTCTGACCAGAACACACACACACACACACACACACACACACACACACAAAATCTATCCAGTGTAGCATAGCTTTGGAGGAGTTCTATAGAGAGAAGATGCAGGAGTCCCCAGACACATCTAGGCTCAAATCCACACCCCTACCTGATTGACCTCCAGTGACCTCCAAGTTCACTGCCCATCTGTGAAGTAAGCACATTTCCTTTATCACTGAATGTGGGGACCATAAGAAAACCTGTTGATATTAACTTGAGACCCATCTGGGCACACAGTAAGACCTGGATAAATACCCATTTTAATTTCTTCATGCTAAGAGCAACCCTTGAATTCTTTCACTGAAGACAGATTGCCGGCTAATTGGTGGAAGTCTCATCACCATCAGAATGGTTCTCATTTCATTCATCTTCAGGGTGCTTCCTGTGGGTCTGAAATGGAGGATTTGAGCATGGGGCTCTCAGCTCTGTTGTGACCATTCAGGAATCTTAGTAAGGGATTGTCTCCTCTGTGTCTTCAGTTGCGTCAATGTGTCTAGATGAGACCATCAGCAAGATCATTTCCAAATAATCAAAAAAAAAAAAAAAAAAAAAAAAACACACACACACCCAAACATCCTGTCCCCTGCGCCATACCCCACTGTGTGCACAGGGCCCTGGATGACTGGAAGCTACATGCTTCACACCCACTTCCAGAAACACTCACATTTGAACAGGGCCACATACACAGCTCACTATTCCCAAACTCTCGGTCCATCACGTGGCAAAGACCCAGCCACCATCTTTCTGGGGCTCTTGAAGACTAGGTCTAAGGTGGACCACCATCTGCTCCCTCCTAAGGGCGTCCTGAGGGAAGTGAGGACACACTGCTGTGAGGCTCCCTGAAAGTAACCAGAGTGAGTGGAAGGCCTATGCTAGAGAGGACAGAGCACACATACCTGGATCAGACATCCTTACAGGGCACACATCCCCCCTTTCTTGCTGTCATGGGTACCCAGAAAACTTCATACTGGACCCTCATGTGCTGAGTTAGGCATTCTATTGGAACTGGCTGCCAGTCACACAAGGTTGAGCAGATTCTGATGTAGGATATCAAGACACCCTGATCTTAGAGTCAGCACGTTTGTGCCTGTTAATGCAGACAGGTATTAGTCAAGTTCCTTCCAATCTTAAAGCACCATGCTTTGCAAATTATAGTTGTCTGTTTTAAGTCCATGTCTAGCTCAGAGAACTAACTCTGTAATTAATTGGTAATGTCTGCAATGAGCACAGACAGACGGTAGAGATACCATTTTCATGTGGCTGCCTTTCGTGTTCCAAGAGCCAGAACCAACTATGGAGGACATCTACACAGACATTTGCAGCAACAGCCTATCCAGCAAAAGCAATTGATATGGTTCTCCTGGACCCAGGTTTGTTCTGCAGAAGGGTTGCTATAAAAGAGCAAGTCTGGCCATCCCCAGCTGCTCTGGTTGCCTGTCTCCCTGTGACCCCTCTCTTTTGTGTCCTTCCACAAAAGCTGTGGAGCTTTTACCAGAGTCAGGCAAAGCTCACACTGCATGTTTTGGACTTGGCTCTCCAAAGCTCTGAGGAAAATCAGCCATCATCATCATCATCGTTATCATCATCGTCGTCGTCGTCGTCATAATTCATCATCATCATCGTCATCATCATCATCGTCATCATCACCATCATCATCACCATCACCACCATCATCATCACCATCACCATCATCATCACCATCACCATCATCATCATCACCATCATCATCATCATCACCATCATCATCATCATCACCATCACCATCATCATCATCATCATCATCGTCACCATCACCGTCATCATCATCATCATCATCATCATCATCATCATTTATAAAGAATCTCATAGCTTTAGGTATTTCGTTACAGTAGTAGAACACGGCCCAAAAGAATAGCTCTGCTGAAAGTTTCTGAGTTCTCCCTGTAAGACTCATGCCAGCCTCCAGACTCCCAGAACCTTAAGAGAATACATGTGCTGTTTGAAACCAATGTGTCGTTTGCTATAGCAGACATAGGAAACTCCTACCAAGGATGCAAGCTATTATCTCTCTGTCCTTACTGGTAAGGACTTTCAGCTCCCTGGGAGATGCCTCCAGAAATCACCAAGATTAATATTTTGGTGCTGATATCGGGACTTCTAGCTTCACAATCTTTCTTTAACCACTGCCAACCACCTGTCACTCAGCCTGAACTGTCCACTCTCACTGCCCTAAATTACCTCATGATGTTCTGGCCACCTATACCATGGAGGCTGAAGAAGGATAAGCTCATTTAGATACTCCATCCCTAAGGATTATGAGGTGTGACCTTGATGAAAGAGGTATGTCAGTGAGAGCAGACTTTGAGGTTTCAAAAGCCCTGGCATTATTCCAAGATAGCTCTCTCTGCCTCCTGCTTGTGGATCAGATGTAAGCTTTCAGCTACTGTTCCAGTGCCATGCCTGCATGCTGCCATGCTCCCCACCAGGATGGCCATGAACTCTACGTGGGTAACTGTGAGTCCCAAACTCAATATTTCTTTTATAAGTTGCCTTCGTGTCTTATCATGGAGATACAAAGTATGGTACTTACTCACATAACAATCAAACATTTGATGTGCTCTACATGGGCCAGAACAGGAATGCAGAAAACACAGTGAGACTGGGTACATGGAAGACTGGAAATGTTGGGAGGACAGATGGGTGGGTAGGTGGATGAATGGATAGATGGTATAGGGTAAAAGAGCCAACCAAAGAAACCCACCCTGGCCCTGAAACCAGAGCTAACTCTGCTCCTGACCAACTAAAACAACCAGTCCCTAAGCAGGAAAACTAACCAACCCCTGAGCAGAAAACTCCCTGGAAAAACTGCACTCCTAAGAAGTCCTATATAAGTTCTTCTACCAGTTTATCTGGCTGTCCTTTCCCACCCTAACAGAGGCAGCCACCCTCCTGGACTCCTCCTTCCCAAATAAATCTTTCTTAAAAGAGTTTTGGGTGAAGGTCTTCTTTCCTGGAGCTGAGCAGAAGAAACTTTGCTGAGATACTCCCTTGGGGTGGGGGGTGCTGAGCAGAAAAGAAAAGAAAAGAAAAGAAAAGAAAAGAAAAGAAAAAAAAACAAGAAGAAGAAGCAGTTAAATCTGCTGGAAAACTCCATTGGGAGTGGAGCAGAAAAAGTAACTTGTTTCTGGAGCCAGAGGAGATTGCTCCTTTTTTGTTGAGGTTTCTCCTTTAACAGAGAGAAGAGCTGTCCCTTCACAGTTCCTGAGTTCCTTTTCTATTGCAGCTCCAGTCTCCAAGGCTCTGCCTTTGCAGCTCCAGGTATAGCTTGACTTCAGGACAAGTCAGGATACTTTCCCTCCAGAGCTGTCCCTTCACAACTCCAGGTATTGCCTGACTTCCCAATGAGTCAGAACACCTTTCCTTCCAGAGTTGTAACACTTGCAATGGGTGAGTGGAGGATGGATGGATGGATGGATGGATGGATGGATGGATGGATGGACGGACGGACAGATGGATTGGATGAGTGGATGGATGGATGGATGGATGGATGGATGGATGGATGGATGGATGGATGGATGGGTGGATGGGTGGGTGGGTGGGTGGGTGGATGGATGAGTGGATGGATGGGTGGATGGATGGGTGGATGGATGGGTGGATAGATGGGTGGATGGATGGGTGGATGGATGGATGGATGGATGGATGGATGGATGGATGAGTGAATGGATGAGTGGATGGATGGATGGATGGATGGATGGATGGATGGATGGATGAGTGGATGGATGGGTGGATGGATGGATGGATGAGTGGATGGATGGGTGGATGGATGGATGAGTGGATGGATGAGTGGATGGATGGGTGGATGGATGGGTGGATAGATGAGTGGATGGATGGGTGGATGGATGGATGGATGGATGGATGGATGGATGGATGAGTGAATGGATGAGTGGATGGATGGATGGATGGATGGATGGATGGATGGATGAGTGGATGGATGGGTGGATGGATGGATGGATGGATGGATGGATGAGTGGGTGGATGGGTGGATGGGTGGATGGATGGATGGATGGATGGATGAATGGATGGACAGACGGATGGATTGGATGAGTGGATGGATGGATGGATGGATGGATGGATAGATAGATGAATAGATGGATGGATGGACAGATGGATGGATTGGATGAGTGGATGGATGGATGGATGGATGGATGGATGGATGGATGGATGGATGGGTGGATGGATGGGTGGATGGATGGTGGATGGATGAGTGGATGGATGGATGGATGGATGAGTGGATGGATGGATGGATGGTGGGTGGATGGTAGGTGGATGGATGGAGGGTGGATAGATGGATGTTAGATGGGTGAGTGGAGGAGAAGGGGGAAGTGTATAAATAGATGGTAGGTGGGTAGAGCAGCTTTGTGAGAATGATAGATGGATGATTAGGTGAGGAACAGCAGGGCCATGGGAGATGATGAGCAAATGAAAAAGTAAATGGACAAATGAATACACTGATAGAGAAGTCATCAAAAGGCTGGACAAGAAAGCAAATAAAAAAAGCCAAGGTGCGTCTAGGAAGAAGATTGGTACATCTCTCAAAATCCACCCAGACATCCCAGAGGAATCCACAGGTGGATAAAGAGTGAGAGTGAGGGGTTTCTGTTTTTACCTGATTATTCACCCTGCTCCCACAATGCCAGGAAGCTCCTGTCTGCTCCAGATGCCACAGGACCCCAAATGAGATGTCAGGTCATTGCTCCAGTGGGAACAGAGTCAGGACCACTGAGCTGGGTCAGAGACAACAGAATTCCGCAGTGCCTGGAACTTGGAGACCTGTCAGGAAACAGATGTCAAAGCAAGAAGGCTGGTCCAGTGTCTGGGACTGGAAATGTCAGCCCAAGAAGTGTCACCAGACTCTAAACAATGGGGTCCAGAGTGACTGTTCTCCCAGTTCACCCACTCACCCATCTTCTGTCTAACTATTCGTCAACCTACCCATCGAGCCGGATGACCCTTTCCTCCTCCAGCTATCTCTTCATCCACCCAGTTCTCCAAGTACCCAGCTTTTTTGTCACCTTGACACAAGTTAGGGTTCTCTGGGAAGAGGGAACCTCAACTGAGAAAATGCCTCCATCAGACTGGTCTAGAAGCAAGTCTAAGGACATTTTCTTGATTGATGATTGCTGTGTGAGCAGCCAGCCCACAGTGGTCATTCCCACCCTGGGAAGATGGTCTGGGTTGTAAAAGAAAGCGGGCTGAGAGAGCTGTAAGCAGCACTTCTCCATGGCCTCTGTCTCAGGTTCTGTCCCCCCATTCCTGCTCTCAGTTCCTGACCCACCTTCCCTCCTTGATGGACTGTAGTTGGTGTGTCTAAGCCAAATAAACCCTCCACTCTCCTACACAGTCTAGGATACCATGATCTGTCTGTCCATGAATACTACGTCACTATCCTTGCGTCCACCTATTCATCCACCCATTTTATCCTCCATCTGTCCTTCAATGTAGCCATCCATCCATTTTGCATCTGTCTGTCCATGAATACATATGTCGCTTGGCCACCCAGACTCCTACCCACTTGCGCATTCACTTATCTTCATCTTTGAACATATCTGTCTACACACTCATCTGTCCGTCCATCTTCACAATTGTATACATAATCTGTCAATCTCGATGTCCACGTGTCTGTTCTCTGTCCATCCATTCACCCAGCCCTCTGGCATGTATCCATCCATGTTTTTGATACTCATTTGTTGACTGCTATGCTTGGCACAGACACAATAAAAATTCCATTTACAATTCCCAAATGCCAAGGAGCTGGCAACTCATAGCCAACTACGCAAGATGGCAAAAAGCAACCCAGAAGAGAAAGGAGGGCTGTCCCCAACCCTCTGCCTTCTAGCCCGGCAAGAGGGTGGCAGCTATGGGCGGATCTAACCTGGCTATTAGACTTTAGCATTTAGCACATTCACAATCTCTCCAGCCAGTTCACACTGAGGTGTGAATGTGTGAACCTGTCTAATCCCTGCAGTGTTTCTGTGGAGAGCAGCCTGGGGGCCTCTTTGGCAGAGCTGTCTTAGATTTCAGACTCAGAAACCTCATTAAGGAGAAACTTGAGACAAGATCTCAGCAGGGGTCCGGATGGGAAGGGAGGCTACACAGTCCATTCCTGGGAGCACTCGCTGGGCAGCCCAGGGCCTGCCCATCAAACCTGTGCACAGCACACAACAGGTACAACCAGGTACCTTCCACAGAGAGAGGTCTATTCCACGGCCAAGGCCAGCCACCCTCTCTATGGCCAGTGATTAATAGCACACACATGTCCTTTCTCAATTACCCTTTGTCTCGACTGGACAGGAACCAAGCAGGAGGAAGCAGGGGAGGAGGAGGCGAGCAAGGACACCTGGAAAGCACTGGGGCTTCTGCCTCATGCTTTCTTAGCAGCTCAGTCTCCTCTCACATGCCACGACTTTCAGCAAGTCCTTGTTGACCCCCAGCTGACTCGACTTTCCTGTCCCCTCTGTCTTCCAGCCCAGCCGGACCAGCAGGGGGCTGGCAGCTATGGGCAGATCTCTTGGGTGGAGGAAGAATGGGTGGGTGGGTGGGCTGGTGACAGTGATGGATGGATGATTGGTGGGGAGTAGAAGGACAATAGAAGGAAATGAGTAAAATAAATAGACACGTGTGTGCACTGACAGAGGAGGCATCGAAAAGCCAGACAGACTCATAGAGGAAAAAGCTGCCACCCTCTGGACCTGCTGCTTCTGAGCATCGGTGGACAGCACCCTGTGATCAAGGTTCCCTATTGTCCTGCTTCAGGCTTTCAAAGCTCAGGTCCTCTGTCTATGGGTTCTTAGGGGGTCCCGGGTAGTGTCCGTAGCAGGGTCCAGACCAACAGTGCCCTTTCCTGGAACTTTCTTCCTTCCCAGCTGCTCCCCCACCCCAGTCTTGCTTCTCAGAATCATTTCTTAATGAACTTCCTGACACCCAGCCACTACCACTCACCCTCCCCTCTGTGTCTCAGGGACCCCAAACTGCCCCTTAGCATACCCAACTTCTCTCTCGCCACAGCTGTCCCTGACACGAAGGCTGGACACCTAAAGTCTATATAGCTTCCTTATGCTGAATATTTCCAGGCAGGAAGCAAAGGACCTGAAGGAGGACTTGAACTCAGGTCTCCCCAATACTTGGACATGGCTATACCGCTCCCCGCAAGAAGTCCCCTTGTAACAACATTCTTCATTCTTGCCTAGTCTCTATTTAGTGTGATTCTATCTCTCTCCCCAGGGGATACGTGAGGTCCTGCCTGAGCATCCAAACACCCATGATGGAATACTCCATCAGTCATTTTCCAGTTCTGTCCTCGTGAGCAGGCATGCTGTGCAAGGCCCCTAGTGTCCAAATCGATTACACTATCACATGTCCACACCACCGCAGTGAGGTTCGAGTTATTACAGACCCAAATACTCCGGGGTCACCTGTCGGCTTCCCCAGGACTGGGCTGTTGGGGTGATTATTTAAATTGGAGGGAGGGCTGGGCTGGCAGCGTGGAGGCTACTGGGTGGAGAAAGCCTCACCCTTGCCAGGCCAGGTGTTGACAGCCCTGTGTGTCTCAGATGCAACTTGGCAGACCCTGATGACTGCCAGCAGATGGGGCAGGAGTGATGTTCAGTCTGGTGTTGAGGATGGAGAGGTGGTAAGGAGCTGATAGGAGGAAGACAGTGATGCCTGACAGGAAATGAGCAGGATGAGGGCTCGGGAGAGAACAGGAGGAAGGTTAGGCTTGAACAGTGTGGCTCTGCTGTTTTCCTAAGATCATGCCAGCCATCTGGGGCACCATGAGAGGGTCTAAGTGATAGACTCCAATCCAAGCTCTTCCCACATCCTCTTAGATACCAGACCCAACTCCAGTCATTCCGTACCTGAATCACACACGGTTCCACACTCGTGACCTCCTAATGTCAGGGATCAGCCAAACTTTCTTACCACAGGACCCTTGTACAGGCTCACCCTCAGCAGAAGCCCCCTTCCCTGCCTGGCTCTGTGTGAATCATCTCCGCTAACTCTGCCCACACGCGGCACCCCACCGGAGTCTCTCACAGTCCCCTGCCTTTGCAGACAGGTAATTATGTGCTTGGGGGTTTATTAGTTTACCTCTTAGAAGGGACATATGTCTCCCTGGAGAACTTTGCCTCTGCTCTACATGGACCAAGCTGGCTGCAGGTTCCAGGCCCTCCCAGAGCACTCACTCCAGCCCTGGGAAAGAGGTTTGACCCCGGTCTGGCCAGTACTGCACTTCCTGTAAGGACAGGTTCCCAAAAGGCTCTTAGGGCTGGGTGCTGGAGAATCACTGTTGGTGGATTCTTTGACAGGATCCCCAACTCAAGGCAAACCTGAACAACCTTCTGTGACCTACTCTGGGAGGCCAGGACACATTAAAAGGGACTCTGACTGACTCCCAATAGCACACAGGGCCCTCTGGCCCTCTGTCAGTACATGGCGGCATACACCAAGGAGGCGGGTACTCTGGGTGTCTCGACACTGCTTCCCCACTACAGCAGTAGCTATAGTGACACAGCCTGGATGGGCTTCAGGTTGGCCTAGCCACAGCCCCTGCGTCTGGACCTCTGAAACCAAGTACAGCAGACACTGGTATCCCAGGGTCTCCACCCAACTGTGGGTTTGTGGGGTCAGAGCCTTCCAGCCAGGCCAGAGTAGAAGGGGGCACTAAGTGGTGACAGGGAACCTCACCTGCACCAAGGCCCTGTAGGGGCATTCGCTTGGAACATAGTTTAGACTCAGTACATGTCTCTGAGGGTGCAGACTTCCAGGTATTCCCATGGGAAGAGACATCGCCCAGATCCTAAAGTCTACGGCTTTGTTATCCAGCTGTGCACTATGCACTTGAAGCAACGGTTCTGACTAGCTCACAGTGGTTGGGAAACTGGCCTGCAGGTAGAGCTGTGTCCTCTGTCCTAGGGATTCTCTTGGTGACTGCCAAGTCCCGAGCAGGGTACACACACCCTCCATGGCTCAGCTGTGTGGAGGAGATTCAGGTCCTCAAAGGCTGTGAACCGAGAGTCCTTTGTCTTTGCTGGCTATTGGACCGCCACAGGTCCTGGTCACATGGCTGTGTGACCAGGTTGACTGTTAGGTTCCTCTAGAGGAGAAAGTAGAGGAGGAGAGAAAATCTGAGGAGCACTGTGTCCAGACCATCTGTCACTTGAACACTTGGGAGGCTGAGACAGGAGGTGGAAAACCAGAAAACAGCGGGTTTACAGTATCAGACTAGAGGGGTACAGCTCAGCAGTGGGCACTGGCCTCACATGCAGAACTCTGGCATCCAGGGCCACGGCACAGGTCCAGGACACAGCAAGAAGCAAAGAGACAGGGCTTGACCCAGAAGTAGAACCATGAGATCTACATACAACCTCATGAAGGACAGGCAGACACTCTGGTTCTGTGTACCCAGAGGTGACACATGTCAGCTGCCATGGACAGATGTCCAGGGCAGGGAGAGGATCCCATGCAACGACAGAGAAGAAGACCCAGAGTTTGCTTCTAAGGCCTTGAGCCTGTGTGGAAATGTTGAAAAAGGCGGAAATGGACTTGGGGGACATGATAACCCAGGCAACAACGCCCATCCAGGAAACCCCGAGGATGACAAGGCTTCAGCCTTGGCCACACAGTGCTGTGCCCAGGGATCAGGGCTGCATTCATCTCATTTCTTTTTTTTTTTTTTTTTTTTTGGTTTTTCGAGACAGAGTTTCTCTGTGGCTTTGGAGCCTGTCCTGGAACTAGCTCTTGTAGACCAGGCTGGTCTCGAACTCACAGAGATTCACCTGCCTCTGCCTCCCAAGTGCTGGGATTAAAGGCGTGCGCCACCACTGCCCGGCTTTGTCTCATTTCTTCCAGTCTCTGTGAGCTCGGTTAGAAGAGAGGATCCCGGGCCTCCTGCTCCAGCCACCCCTCCCCTGGGCTTGCTGGCGCACACTTCATACCACAGTGCCACAGACACAGCCCCTTAGGGAGATGAAGTGAGCAGGGAGCGTTGTGCTCACACTGAGTTGGAAGCGGCCCGGCTACAGTGATCATGACGCAGGCCTGCAGCCCTGTCACGCCCTGAGGCCTCTCTTTCTCCCCCTGCACTTCTGGTCCACATCTGTAAGGCAGCATTGGCTCGCATGTGTTATCATGCGCTGTCAGCCTGCAGGGCCATCTGTAATCTTAGTAAACTACTACTCAGGCCTCAGGACCGGAAAAGAAATGCCCTCCTCCTTCTGATTCCAGGCAGCTCAGGTGTCTTCTGGTTCCCCCAGCAATAACAAAAGCAGTGTGAGAAGAGTGTCTAGCAAGCGCCAGGCTGGTACCCGGATGTGTAATGGGTAGCTTGGCTCCAAGTTCGCAGCCTCCCACATTCCTCTATTGTCGGGCCACCTCACTCCAGGACCTCCTGTGTGTCACGCTTGCCTTACTCAGACCAAGAGAGCATTTCTTCTGGTTGGGGAGGTTGAGGCAGAGACGCATGGGCCAGAATAAAGAATCAGAGAGGAGGGACAGAGAATGGGAATGCATCGAAAAAGTTGGAAGAGAGGGACTAAGCTGCAGAGGTGGAAGAAAAATCGAGAGAAAGGGATGGGGAAGAGGGAGGGAGAATAAGGAAGACAGACAGACAGACAGAAACACACAGGGGAAAAAGACACAGAGACAAGGACATCCCTCATCCCAGTTCAGTCACCCCATAGCCGAGCCCAAACAACCATGGGCTCTGCTAGCCAAGAGGACCAGGCCAAACAACACTGGGCAGAAAAGCTGATTCTGTGGCCCCAAAGGTTGAAGGTCTGCTACGACCTGCTTATTGGCTGCCTTCCACAGGCTGGGAGGGCAAGCTGTGGGGGGAACCTGGTTCCCCTCATCCTGGGAAGAAAAATTCAATCAAACGGCTTTTCTCACCCCAGCCCCCTTTTTCCCTATCAAGCTTGTCACATCATCCCATGCAATTAAAAGAAATACTTATTTTCTTAAGCAAAGTGCATCCTGGGAAACAGGTGAGAACAAGATAAGCCCAGGTCTGGGGGTTATCAGTCCTGCAAGGCTCCCAGCCTCTGAGTGTGTTTCCAGAGGTAAGCTTCCTCAGCAGGAGGGCAGCTGCCAGGCCTCTGGGCCAGACAGTTGGAGCCACCACCCCTCAGGGGAATCAGGACCCCAATTTCTCTGGAGCAGCAGGGAAAAGTCACAGAGAGGCCCAGGGAAGACTGGAGGATCTCTCTCTCTCTCTGTCTCTGTCTCTGTCTCTGTCTCTCTCTCTCTCTCTCTCTGTCTCTGTCTCTCTCTCTCTCTCTCTCTCTCTCTCTCTCTGTGTGTGTCTCTCTGTCTCTCTCTGTCTCTCTCTCTCTCTGTGTCTCTCTGTCTCTCTCTGTCTCTCTCTCTCTGTCTCTCTCTCTCTTTTCCTGCAGTTGGGTGAATGTAGAGACAGACATCAGAAAAATGATGGTAAACAGATGATGAAGATGAATAGATGGATGGATAGATGAAAGATGTATGGATAGATAGATAGATGATCGGTGGATGGATGGATAGAGATGATAGATGATAGATAGATAGATAGATAGATAGATAGATAGATAGATAGACAGAAAGATAGATGTAAATAGATGGGTAGATGGATGGATGGATGGGTGATAGGTAAATAGATATATAGAGTCACAATAGATGGATGGTAGATAGAAGTGGATGCTAAATAAATGGTAGATATTAAGTATATCCTAGGTAAATATTAAATAGGAGAAAGATAGATAGACAGATAGATAGATAGATAGATAGATAGATAGATAGATAGATAGATAGATGATAGATAGACAGACAGATAGGCAGACAAACCAACAGACAGGGAACGCCTGTGAGGAACATGTCTTCGAGCTCAGCATGTGTACCCACCTTCATTCCCCTGACCAGTTCTAGAAGTTTTCCCTTCTGAGCCTTGTCCCTCTCAGCAGGGTTCCCCAACTCAGACATGCTTCCCCTTCTGTCTCCCCCCATGGGACCCCACCCAGCTTCTGTCTCTGAGAAGTCAGTGTCCTAAAGGCCCCAGGGCAGACTCTTCATTGAATACTGGGGCAGCCATGGGTACCCCAAATAAAACAGCACAAAGTTTACATTTCTGAGACTGTCTACAGTCATTGAGCCTCTGTGGGAACCCTGGGCCTCAATTCCCCTAACTAACAAAGACAGTGCACATCTCCCTCCAAGGGATGCTGTAAGGTCCGGAGACTGCATTCTCTGGCAAGTGTTCTGTATGCTGAGAAACTGAGGCCCAGTGAGGGCCAGCTGTGTGACACAAGCCACATTACCATGCAGTCAGCCGCCCCCAACACTGCATTCCCGAGTCACCTCTCCATGTTCTGCATGGTACCTGGTGCTGGATAAACCTCACTTCCCTGGAAAAGTCCTTCAGTGACCGGGAAAAGCACCCCCAAACCCTATCTGCTTTTCAAATTCCAGTTGCCATAGCAACTTAGCACAACTATTTATGTGGTATCTCTGCCGTCCAAGTCTCGCAGAGCTGCACGCTAGAGAGGCGGTCTGGTCCTTCCAGAGCAACACATTTTTTCAATCAATTTAGGACTGGGATTTTTTTAAATATAAACACACATAAAATATGTTGTGTAAAACTTTAAGAGCTAAGCGGGAAATGCTGGTTTATAGCCCATGCTCCCCGAATTGCTTCAACAGGCACCTCCTGATCCGGCCGTGACAGGTGGGCTTCATGTCTGCACTCAGCACCAGCTTTCCGCTGGCAGTTCTGGCCCTAACGTGTTGTGCATCCTTGGTAAGTGAGTGCAGGTCTCTGGTCCAGAGAGGGTGAATTTGGGTCCAATTGACCCCTTGCCCAATAATGGAACCGGGGAGGATCTCAGAGGATGTCCAAGGCAGAGAATCTGTCCTAAAGATGCCTGGGAGGGGTGGGAGGGGAGCTAGGACTGTTGGAATTTTCGGCTCTCAGCTCGTCAGCCACGCACATACCGTTCCCTTTTGCTAGACTTCTCTTTGTCAACCTGTCAGAGACCACGGCTGGGCTGGGTGAATTCCTAGCTGTTTTCAAACAAGAGGCTCCAGCTGCTCTCTCTGCAGCACAATTCTGTAGGAATTCTGTCCATCCTGTGCCCCACACCAGTCCTGGTACCTTCTCCAGGCCTCGCAAGATGGGGACCAGGAGGACCCCCTTCCAAAGGCTCAGGGTCACAGCAATATGTACAAGAGCCTCTGCGCTAGACACCGACAACAGTTTCTTCAGTAGGCTCAGCCTGGGGTTGTCCCTTCTCCCTGCCCAGATACGTCAGCTCCTTCCCTCTGTCCTCCAGCCTTGCCAGTTCTACCTGAATTCCTTCAGGTATCAGGATGTCTGCTAAGCATCTGGCACAGCACTTACTTAGCATGTAAGAGGCCCTGGGCTCCATCGACAGCACCAGAAGTGGAGGAGGGAGGAACCTAATCCTGCTAGTCTGACCACTGAGACTTTCGCTGATGTCTCGGCAGCTCCGGCTTCTGCCTTGCCCTCAGGGTAGATCTGGTTGTCTGCCTTCGGGGTGCCCGGTGTGCACTGCTGTTTTATAAGTTGTAGAATTACTGACCACTGGTTCTGTGGTGCCTACCACATGGCAGTCTAGGAGCCCCGCTCACTCAACTGACCTGCCATGCTGTCCTTCACCCCTGAGCAAGATGCCAGCCACCCATGTCTCACTATCTAGCTCCTGGCACACAAGTACCCAGCCCTGCACTTCCCCCATCTGCCCCAGGAGTCAAGTCTCTAAGCTCTGGTTGCAGCAGTCCTGCAGACACGCTAGTCAGCGACCTCACCTTTGGCTGTGCCCTATTCTTATACATAATGATCCATAAACTGAACCAGTCCACACATCCATCCCTAGATCATTCTTGACCGTATCTCATACCCCATGATGGATTTCAGACAAGTCTCGGGCCTCTGCTCCCACCTGCCGCTTTCTTCTCTGGCCCTCGGGCCCTGTCCGGTCAGGAAGACTGATCTCACTAGGCACTTCTCTCATGGGCTCTCAAGGTCGCCCAAGGGCAGGTCCCCCGGATCAAAGGCTCACCATCTCCCACACTATGGGCCCATAATCTGATGGAGGGGCAGAGGAAATTCTGGATAGACAAATGCAGGGAGACATATGGACACGGGTGAGACAGGTGGGGGCAGGTGGCATGGGTGGGCAGGTGGGTGTCTGATGGGCGGGTAGATGAGTGCATGACAGTGAGTGGGTTGATAAACAGACGGGGGATGGGTAGATATGTAGATGGGTGGGTGGGGCAGATGGCCAATGCCAAGGTTAAGACCTTCCAGAGCCATAGGTACTGACTGGCTCAGCACAGTGGTGGCTACTAACTGAGCACAGCACCCTTCAGAGCCTGCGGTTCTCTTTTCTCTGCTCCTGAAGCTGCCCCACATTCAACATGACTTTGCTCCAGCTTTGTACATATTCATTATCAAATGATAGAATCCAAATCCACAAATTTCTAACAAACATTGGGGGCTTTAATAATGAAACCCATGACTTTGGTAATGTCCGAGATTTTCCCTTACAGGTACCCCGCAGCTGTGATGAGAAACTGAAATCAATTAGCCAGTGTTGACCATGCCCTAGGTACGTCCTTCACGTCTTCGTCGGATCGTCAGGGTCCTGGAGGTCACTCCCCTCTGAGCCAGCAAGTTCTCAGAATGATTTCAGACTGTAGAACGGTGACAACAGAGGCAGGCACATCCCTCAGACCCGTAGGTTATTGGTGTCAGGAGCCTAGCAGAGGCCCAGAGGATGGGGTTCTGGTTTTGCTGAAGAAAAGATAGAAGTTCCTTGACGAACCCAGCTCATCAGAGCTGTCTTGGTTCTGGGTCACCTTTCCTCCGTCTGAATGACAGAGCCCATAATGATCCTTCTGAGCTGGGCTGTGCTCCTGCCTCCTGCAGTAAGCTGGATGTTGATGTCTGACTGTGAGTCAGGCCCTGGAGAACAGCAAACACTACACAGGCTTCGGCCAAGTTAAGTGGGCAGAGCACCATGGGACTCTCTCTCTCTCTCTCTCTCTCTCTCTCTCTGTGTGTGTGTGTGTGTGTGTGTGTGTGCCTGCCTGTCTGTCTCTGTGTGTCTGTTTCTATCTCTGTGTGTTTCTCTCTGTCATTCTCTGTCTCTCTGTCTCTCTCTGTGTCTCTCTCCTCTCTATCTCTCTCTGTGTCTCTATCTCTGTGTATGTATGTCTCCTTTTGTCTGTCTCTGTCTCTCTCTGTGTATCTCTGTTTCTCTCTCTCTCTCTTTCTCTCTCTCTCTCTCTCTCTCTCTCTCTCTCTCTCTCTCTGTCTTTCTCCCCACCTGTGTGTCATCTCTATTGGCCTCAGACTGTCAGTGGACACAGCAGAAAATGAACCAGAGCAGAGAGAGAGGAAGAAGGGGAGTAGTGGAGGGTCTAGAGGAGGACAGGTAGGGGAGAGTCTGAAGGAGGAAGGGTAGGGGTGAGTCTTGAGCTAATTCTAGAATGCTTAACCCAGGCCATAAAAAGGACATTTTCTTTTAAAAGTGCCAGTCTAGGGATTTCCCAGGGAGTCTCTGGGCAATAACACAATCAGTGGCATTGGGACTGAGGGGTCTTTCTGGAGGTGACTTGACAGAGTCTGAGCCTCTGATGGCCTGCGTGCGCAGCCCTGCTCAGGAAAGCAGGCTGTTGACCCTGAGGTCCTTGTCAAGACGCGTCCTTCAGCAGCCACTTGAATTCACAAAGACTCTGTTCACAGTAGTCAGTGCAGGGATGGAAAGAGGCGGCTGGCCGAGCCCAGAGCCGTTCCCTCTGTGATCACCCTCTGTGAATCTCAAAACTGAGGTGGAACGGCCCTGCCAACGAGTGTGAAGGCCCCAAAACTAAGAGGGACACAGACAGCTGAGACCTAAAGCATCTTCTGCCTGGCCTCCCTCCCCTCCCCCACCTGCCAGCAGGACCATGGATTCCAGCTCAGACACTCCAGCCTGGCTTGGTGAGGCCTAGGTTGGATGGGTTGGGCCTGGCCTGTGGTTGCATAAACAGCTAGAGCTGAAGGTGGTGGATCCTCACTTTCCATTCTGCGCCCCTCCCTCACCCCCACCCCTAGCCCGGTGTCACAGAGGCCATGAAGAGCTGGCCAGGGAGGCCACCTCTGATGCCAGCACAGGCAGTAACATGGGCACCCAGGGCAAGCCTGAGATGGAATGATGAGTGTGGAGAGACAGTGTCTGGACAGCAGAGTCCTAGACCTCAGGAGACCTCCTGCTCACCCTCCCTTCCGTCCTACCCAAGATGTTCCCACAGCCACAGTTTGCCCTGGGCCCTGCTGCTGTCCATCTATTGGGACTGTGACTTTAATCACCTGGCCTGCCCACCTCTGACTCTTGTATCCCTAGAGCAGGTGGGCTCCAAACTCGGAAAAAAATGAGGCCCAAGGCCTGCAGAGAAAACTTTGGAGATCAAGCAGCAAGTCCACACCTGGTAAGAATAGCCAAAGATCTGGGCTGGAGAGGTGGCTCAGAGGTTAAAAGCACTGGCTGCTCTTCCACAGGTCCTGAGTTCAATTCCCAGCAACCACATAGTGGTATACAACCATCTATAATGGTATCTGGTGCCCTCTTCTGGTCTGCAGGCATACATACCAGCAGAGCACTGTATACGTAATAAATAAATAAATTTAAAAAAATAAATAAATAAGAGAACAAGCAAGGTAAAGGTGACCGCCACCAAGCCTGCCAGCCTGAGCTCAACTGTGCATGCGCGTGCACGCAAAATCGTGTGTCCCTTTTCATCACCATCCCAAACTCACCCCGATCCAGGAGTCCAGGACTGGACTTGCTGCCCCTAGATGTGCCTTTTCTGGAAATATCCTCAGAGTGGATTCGCATCAATGGGCTTTTGTGGCTGACTTTTTGCTCTGAAAAACACACATTTGAGGTGGATCGGTCAAGAATTCTCAATCAGTGCTCTGCTCTTTTCCCAGGCCAAAACTACTCTCTTACCTGAGACGACCTGATCCTGCCCTGGGGACATTTGTGGTTTCCGTCTGTGGACCTCTGAGAGCATCCATGTATGCATTTCTTTTCTCTCTGCAGACACCAGGGAGCAGAATGGCTGAGTCACGGGACACTCAGCTCCCTCTGACAGGGGAAGCATTTCCTTTCTTCTCCTCTTCCCAAGGTTCTGTTCATCCCTTCCCTCTTTCCCATCTCCCTGCAGTCTATAATATCACGGCACAGCCCAGCACAGCCCGCCACAGCCCACCACAGCCCGCCACAGCCCACCTCAGCCCACCACAGCCCAGCACAGCTCACCACAGCCCACCACAGTCCACCTCAGCCCAGCACAGCCCAGCACAGCCCACCACAGCCCACCACAGCCCACCACAGCCCACCACAGCCCAGCACAGCCCAGCACAGCCCACCACATCCCACCACATCCCACCTCAGCCCACCACAGCCCACCACAGTCACCAGTCCCCCACAGCCCACCACAGTCTATGGAGCCGCTGAGGACCATAGCCACTTCTTCCCAAGTTAGGAGACTGAGGTTTGGAGACACATAGCACCCATACGGATGGCCCAGGACCCCAGAAGCTGCCTGGGAACATTTCTTCTGGGGGCTCTTAACACTGATAGGTAATCAGGGACAAGGAATCTATGAGGGGTTAAAGCTTGAGAGGTTTTTGTCATCCCCTACGAGTTTGGAATGGCAGCCAGCCTTGCTATAGGCCTCTACCAGCACAAGGCCCCGAGAACTGAGAGAAGCCCTCGTTCAAGTTAGACACAAACAGGCTCTCCAGGTTCTGAGCATACAGACAGTCATCCCCTGCCACTTCAAACAGTTATTTTACCAAACTCACCAAGTGTGGGCTGGAAAAGAATGAAGTCATCCAAGGAGGTCTAGTCCCACTCCACAGTCAATCCATGCCTCCTATGTATCCTTCCAGAACATTCTTCATACTTACTGTGTGTGTGTGTCTGTGTGTATGTGTTTACGTATTTATGTGTGTGTGTGTCTGTGTGTATGTGTTTATGTGTCTGTGTGTATGTGTTTATGTGTGGGTTTATGTGTGTGTCTGTGTTATGTGTGTTTATGTGTGTGTCTGTCTGTGTGTTATGTGTTTACGTATTTATGTGTGTGTCTGTGTGTATGTGTTTATGTGTGTCTGTGTGTACGTGTTTATGTGTGTGTTTATGTGTGTGTGTCTGTGTTATGTGTGTTTATGTGTGTGTCTGTCTGTGTGTTATGTGTTTACGTATTTATGTATGTGTGTCTGTGTGTATGTGTTTTTGTGTGTATGTGTTTATGTGTGTGTGTGTCTGTGTGTATGTGTATATGTATGTGTGTATGTGTTTATGTGTGTGTGTCTGTGTGTATGTGTATATGTATGTGTGTATGTTGATGTGTGTTTTGTTGTCACGACTAGAGTTATTTGGGAAGAGGGACACTCAGATGAGAAATTACCTCCATAGGATTGACCTATAGGCAAGTCTGCAGGGCACATTATTGATTGATGTGGGAGGACTCAGCCCACTGTAGGCAGTGCTGCCCCTGGGAGGTAGCTCTGGGCTGCAGGAGCAAACAGGCTGAGCAAGCAGTGCAGAGCGAGTCAGTGAGCACCTCCCTTTGTGGCCTCTGTATCACTTCCTGCATCCCGGTTCCTGCCTGAGTTCCTGCCCCAAGCCCTTTTCTCTCCAAGTTACTTTTGACCATGGTGTTTTATTACAGCAGGCAAAACCAAACTAGACGGTGTCTGCCTGCGTCTGCTTGCCCTGTGCTGGGTTACTGCCAGGATCAGTTTTTCACATGGGTGCAGGGGATCTGATCCCAGGCCCACACATTCATGGAGCAAGGACTTTACCCACTGAACCACCTCCACAGCCTGTTTCTTTTAACCATTGTTTTCTCAGACAAGACTTTACTTTGTAAGACAGTTGGCCCAGAACTCACTTTGTAATTCAAGCAGGACTCCTACTTTCAGCAATCCTCCTGCTTCAGACTTCCTAGTAGAGGGAGCGTCTCCAAGTGAACACCACACACTCAGTAGTAGAGGAAGCATCTACAAGTGAACACCCTGCACCCAGTAGTAGAGGGAGGGCCTACAAGTGAACACCCCACACCCAGTAGTAGAGGAAGCATCTACAAGTGAACACCACACACTCAGTAGTAGAGGAAGCATCTACAAGTGAACACCCCACACCCAGTTTTTCTACACATACTTTGATGGTGTCCACACATGTGCGCCATCCTCAAGGACAGGTGACAATCTCAAAGATCCCCTCCTGCACTTGGGGAAACCTATCCACATCTGTTCCACAAGAGCAACACGGTCTTTCTCAGTGGTCTAGAAGAGAGGCCCAACACATGCTTTTCTCTCCTGGTATGCGAGAGACGCGGGATTCTGCTGCTCCAGGCAATGCCAGAGTCAGACATTCCACCTGCGTGTGAGCATGTGCTGTGCAAGTCTCATCCAAGGTTCGTTAGGACATAGGAGCTGCAGCCCTGGTTTCGTGTGTGTGACAGGAAAAAGACTCACATGTCCCCAAAATGTCTCCCACATTGGATAGCTCAAGCCTAACCTTCCTTGCAAGTGAAATGCATAGTATATGCAGAATATTAAATATATACAGGGCTGAAGAGATGGCTCAGCTGTTAAGAGCACTGGCTATTCTTCCAGAAGACCCAGCTTCCATTCCCAGCACCCATATGGTGACTCACAAGCATCTGTAACTTGAGTTCTACAGGACATAACAACCCCTTCTGGCCTCCACAGGAAGTGCATGCACATGATGTACAAAAATACATGAAGGCAAAACACCCATACAAATAAAATCAATCTCAAAAAAGCATATGCACATTATAAATTCTATATATACACCCACTGGCCAGGCATATACATGTGTCATATACACGTACTTGTCAACCAGGTGTGCACAAATCAACCTCTTGCCAGGCCTATGTACATGATATATTATACACATGTTATATAAGCATGTACCTGTTGTCCAGACATGTATACATATTATACAGGTGCACCTGTCAACCAGGTGTACATACATCTCACATGTATGCACCTGTAGGCCATTCACAGACATACACACACACACATACAAGTGTGTGCCTGTAAAACAGGTGTAGATACATCACATGTTATTCATATATATACTCATCAGCTGAGCATACACATACCATATTTTATATGCATGCACCTTTCAGCCAGGTGTGGCATTGCACACTTCCCATTTAACATTCAGGAAACTGAGGCCGGGGGACAACAAGTTCCAGGCTGACCTGTACTGTACAATGAGCCTGTCTCATAAATAAAACAAAACAAAAACAAACAAATACACCCATTATGAAACCAATTCAAGAGATAGCACAAAGCCATCGACACCTGGCCACCAGCAGGAGACCCAGCAGGAGATAGCCCTCTGTGTAAAGCTTGCAGCTCTACTTTCTGTCAGTGGATCTTCTGTGGTCTTTTGGCTCGGTATCTCCAACCTGTCCTCTCTACCTTGACCTCAAAGGCACCAAGAGGAAGTGTAAAAGCAAAACCTCTTTATGAATTTTCAAAAGACCCAGAAGGCGGGCAGAACAAAGGGTCCTAACAGTCTTATAGTCTCAGCTCAGCTCACAGATTTCTCTGTAGGTTCACCTCCTAAGCCTCCAAGTGTTTCTTAATTGTTTGAAAAATCAGAATTCTTTATGCGGGAACACTGATGCAACACAAATGGTGTGCTTGCTCCAGGCCTGCCCATTGCATGTTCACGGTCAGAGGACCAAAGCTGCTTGCTACAGGGAAGCAGGGACCTCAGGAGTGTCCCGTTCAGAGCCAAAGCTCAAACAAGGGCTCCAGGCACATGTCACTAGGATCCATGGAGAACTGCTAGGGGGCAGGAGCTGAGTATAGACCAGATCTTAGGCCAGGCAGAGGGTGGCGGAGAGAAGGGGGTGCTAGCCTGGGTTTCCACGTCAACTCTGGGGACTGAACGTGACTTGGTAAAAGAGTGGAGTATGGCAGTCAGAAGTCAGGAGCTCCCTAGTCTCTGGCCTCCTAGCAATGGCAGCCTGTGGAGGCCACATTGCTGAAGGTGGGAGGAGGGAGAAGATAGATTGGTGAGAAGAGCCGTGGGTGGCAGTCCACAGTAAGCTCCCTGAGCCCAACATCATGAGCTGTCCACAGATTAAGGAAACAGAGCCTTCTGTGGCAGGTTCCCCTCATTTCAAGACAGACAAAAGACTCTCAGGTCCTGGATCCAAATCTACATAGGCCCTAGTTGCACAACCCACGTACCCCAGCCAGCTTTCAGTCCCCAAAGTCTCAGGTTCCCCTCCTAGGAATGGGGGGGGCTGACAGTGGTGATCTTGGAACATGACTTACAAGGTGACAGGAGACATGGCATGTGGGTTGCCACCCATAGGAGCTATGACTTGTGTGCCAGTTCCCTTGGACACCCAAAAGGTCTCGACACCCGCAAAGCTGATCATTTTGTTTGCTGGAGACATCATCCCCCAAGAGGGTAACTGCAGGCCTGGGTCCTGGGCTGGGGAGGCCCAGGCTGCTCTGGCTCACTGAAGTCTCTCAAACACAATCAATTAGGCATCCCCATTAGCATATTTTTCATTGTAACGCAGCCACAGAGAGGACGTTCTTGGACTGTTTATTGCTGCTCTGAGCTAATATTTGTTAAAGTGATTAATATGTTTTTCAAACCTCTGTGACAAGCAGAGCAGGCGGTATTCATCTCCACCACAGGGCTGCAGGGGGAGGGGCAGAAGCCACCGCATTGGCCTCAGGGACCCTGCCCTGCCTAGCTCCTAGGACCCCATCTCCTCTCTGGCCTTCCCCCTTCACCCTCACATACCCTCTGCAGACCATCCCCATTGCTGCAGCAAGCAAGTCCTCCCAGGCCCCTTCCCCTCTGGGCCTTACCTCCTAGCTATTCTCATGGTGGTCAAAGCACCAACTGTCCCTCCACCCCTGCACCTCGCCAGGCCCCGCCTTTTAAAACCACCATGAGATACTCAAAGCACATGAAACATCCCAGAACCACAACATCTGAAAGAGTGTTCTGCAATCCTTGAGATGTTCTAGGTTAGCCTGCTACACGAGCCACCAGCAGTTTGTGGCTCTGAGCTCAAGGAGGTAGGGCCAGTCCTTAAGAAACAAAGAGAGTGTGGGGACAGCACTGTGTGAAGGGAAGGAAGTCTGCCCCAGACTGAAGCATGCTGCTGCTTGCTAACACCAAGAAAAAATAGATCTACAAGATTTCTGGAGTACAAGTTGGTCCTAAGATTCGGGAAAAGAGAGCAGCAATGATCATGGGGGAGAAGATGGTGAGGATGGTGGGGGATGCTCATCATTGGTGGGGTGGTAATAGTGGAGAAAGGGTGGTGATTGTGTGGGGAGGATGGTGATTGCAAGAGGAGGATGGTGACCAAGAGGGAGGAGGATGGTGACCATGGGGGAGGAGGATGGTGACCAAAGGGGAGGAGGATGGTTACCACGGGAGGATGATGGTGCCCAAGGGGGAGGAGGATGGTGACCATGGGAGGATGATGGTGACCAAGGGGGAGGAGGATGGTGACCAAAGGGGAGGAGGATGGTGACCAAAGGGGAGGAGGATGGTGACCAAGGGGGAGGAGGATGGTGACCAAGGGGGAGGAGGATGGTTACCACGGGGGAGGAGGATGGTGACCATGGGGGAGGAGGAGGGTGCCCAAGGGGGAGGAGGATGGTGACCACGGGCGAGGATGATGGTGCCCAAGGGGGAGGAGGATGGTGACCATGGGAGGAGGATGGTGACCAAGGGGGAGGAGGATGGTGACCAAAGGGGAGGAGGATGGTGACCATGGGGGAGGAGGATGGTTACCACGGGGGAGGAGGATGGTGACCACGGGGGAGGAGGATGGTGACCAAGGGGGAGGAGGATGGTGACCACGGGCGAGGATGATGGTGCCCAAGGGGGAGGAGGATGGTGACCAAAGGGGAGGAGGATGGTGACCAAGGGGGAGGAGGATGGTGACCAAAGGGGAGGAGGATGGTGACCATGGGGGAGGAGGAGGGTGCCCAAGGGGGAGGAGGATGGTGACCATGGGGGAGGAGGAGGGTGCCCAAGGGGGAGGAGGATGGTGACCACGGGCGAGGATGATGGTGCCCAAGGGGGAGGAGGATGGTGACCATGGGAGGAGGATGGTGACCAAAGGGGAGGAGGATGGTTACCACGGGGGAGGAGGATGGTGACCAAGGGGGAAGAGGATGGTGACCAAGCGGGAGGATGGTGATCATGTGGGGAAATGTTAACAAGTGGATACAGGAATACAGAGAACACCACACACCCTGTTGTTCTGTATTAACCTTGCTGAGGCTGCTGGGTTGGTGCCTTTTCTATCTCAGGTATGTCTGTTAGTCAAGAAATAGTTTATACAGAGCTTCCCCTGGGAGGTCTCCCCTCTGGAATCTGAGGGGACTCCTCTGTTCTACTGTCAGAACTCAGGTGGGTGACTTGGCAGCACTCACACCAGCACAGGGGCCCTGCGTCCTCACAGGGTGTGCACAGTCCCCTGGCACTGACAGCCTAAAGGCCTGCAGTTTCTGTCACAAAGCTGTAAACTTTGTGCTTGTTTCCAGGCAAGGCAGAACACTGTCCTGCTGCCCATGTGCTCTTTATTATTTTTCTCTACCAGGTAGCCAGTCAGTGTTTTCTTATTGATTTGTAAGAGCTCTTTATATATTCTGGACCCGGTCAACTCTGCATTATGTACATATTCATATCTTTTGCAAGACTTTAGAAAAATTCATGATAACTTTGGTTAGAAAGAGGTTTTAAAATTTATGGCAGTCATATTCATTCTGCATCTATGATTTTAAGCTATAATTAAGATGTCTCCCCTCCAGGGTTATAACAGTTCCTCACAACCTCATCTAAAAGAGTTAAATTTTTTTTTGTTGGCATTTCGATTCTTGATACACCTTGAATTTGTGCTTATGAACGAGTTTGACCTGGGGGTCTAATGTGCTATCTTTACATCAGTCACCCTGCATGTGTAACAAATGATCGTGATCTGGTCATTTAAGATAGCACACGTGTGCTTTCACAGCGCGTATGGTCCGGAAGCTGTGCTCAGGGTGTCCCCAAGCTAAACCACGATGCACCAGGGCTTTTCCTGAGTGAGGTGCTGCACTCCCAGGTTGTCAGCAGAGCCACTCTGACAGCTGTGGGTCCCACACATTTAGGGAGCAGCTCACATGGAACACAAACCCAAGCCCAGGTGGCCTCACAGGGTGTGCACCAGTCCCCATGGCCCAGTTTTGCCTGGGACAAACAGCCTCCTCCACTGCCTAGGAGGCCTCTCACCCTGCATGGTGCTTCCAGGTGTGGAGGTCTCCAGAGTCCGTGTGTTTGTCCTGCAGGCCCCGTCTTCACAACCCCACTTCTCTCAGAACATGCCTGTCTGGGCGTCTGCCAGATTGGAAACAACACTGGATCTTCCTACTTCAGCTTGGCGCTGTGAGAGGCTCAGTGATCCAAGCCATCACCCCACCTGTAAGGTCTCCGTTGGTCCTCATCTGACAGGGGTCCTGGCTCCTCAGGTGAAAGGCTCTGTCTGATGGTCTTGCCAACCCCGAACCCTGACCACATCTTCGGATTGAAGTTGCTCAATCTCCATCTGAGACTGAGCCTTGTGGCTCTGTGAGACCACCATCTCTGTGGCAAGTATCAGACAGGTGCACCCTGAGGAAACAAGGGTTCAATGCCTATGGCCAGGAAAGTGGGGCAGAAAGTGGTTGCCTCACAGGGGACAAGGAGGAAGGAAGGCCACAGGAAAGGGTAGAGCAAGCAAGGCTCAAAGACAAGCTCCACTTCCTGAGTCCACCCCTGCCCTTTCCAGCCCATAGCCTCTGGTGTGATGGTCCATCACCTCCCTGGATCCAGACCCCTTCACAGCAGCCTCCAGAGACATTTCCTTCCCAGGCAGACCACGGCAGGCTGCATGGAGGCTGGTGGCGACTGACCACACTTCTCTTAAGAGACTCAATTCACCTTGATCCCACCTTCCCTCCCAAAGATACCTGTGTCACAACCCCCACCCAGAATTCCCCATGCCCCCTCATTCTTTTGAAATGTCTAAGTTTGGCGGTTGCTTCCTCCTCTCCTCTCTGTCACTATAACAAACCAGTGTGCTGGCTCTTCCTTGGCGCCTCCTCCACTGTGGTCTATTTCCATCGTGGTGGTCAGAGTCATGTTTTTAAAGGTAGAAGTTAGTCCTTGGTGTTCAAGACTTCCCGCTGCTATGAGAATAAAACCCAGATTCCTCAAGTGCCCCATGTGGCAGCCCCCACAGGCCCGCGGTCTCCATCTGTCACCACCCCAACTGTGCTGCCCCCAGACCTGAGGATTTCTCTAGGCAGGAAGCTCCAGGGTGGTCCTTCAGGCAGCACTGAGTCACCAGTCCTGAGCCGCTCTGTTGATCCACCCCATCCCTGGTGTTGTCTGGGCAGGAGGCCTTAGGGAGAAGCCCTTGTTCCTGCCAGGGTGTGCCTGGTCTTTACAGTGGCAGCTGCTCTAACATCTGCACTGGTCTCTGAGCCTGCACATGCTCCAGATAGGGACAAGCCCAGATGACAGAGTCCCCGCAAAACCAACTAGGAGACGGAGTCCTCTATGTAAAAGCAAAAAGCCTTTATTTTTACCCATTTGCGAACTCGATGTCTCTTTATGTCCAATGTATTGGAATGATCAGAGAGCCCTAAGCTCAGTTAGGGTTGGGTTTTTGTAGTAGCAAAGGTGTGGGTGAGAGGTTTCTAAGATTTGGGACCCCTGACTGGTTGACATTTGTCTAGGAGTGTTCTGGTAAAAAGCGATGGGTGTGTGCTGGCAGGCAAGCCTGTCTACAAAGGTTGGAACGCTAGGAATTTCATTGAGATGGTCTGTTCCTGGGTGGTGCCCAGGTAGTCTGTTTGTGGCCCTTCCTGCAACCAGGTGTGGCCTCAGGTCACAGAGACCTCAAGTCTGCAACCAAGGTACTGATGGTGCAGGGCTCTGTCTGCTCTGACCCTACCAGTGACCTGGGACACTCTGCAGTTAATGTGGTGAATGTCATGTTCCTCTAGCCTTCACTTCTGCCCTCACACAGCCTCCTCCGTGTTCTACGCCTATCTCTCGTGAGGACACTTGTCTTCAGACTCAGGGACCTCTGGGTCTCCTGGAATGACAATACCTTAAGATCCTTTAGCTTCCGGACACTGGAAGCACTCCTTCCCCCAAGGAAACCGATTACAGACTTTGAGGAGGAGACTCTGTAGTAATCTTGTTGGAGACCGAGAGGGTTTGAGGGGCCTTGCTCCACCCCCTGGGCCTCCTCCACCTTCACTCAGCTACGTCCCCCACGTTCCATGGTGCACTCTGCTTCTGCCCAGGGTCTTCATGCGTGTTCCTTCCTCCCCATCACCTGGCTCTTCGCAATCCTTCCGCACCTGGCAACCCCTGAGGATGCCTCCACTGGTGGTGTAGGAGGATCCACAGATGGTGTAGGAGGTCCTTCTGTTTTTGTGTTGCTTTCATTGATTAACAAATAAAGAAACTGCCTTGGCCTAGTTGATAGGGCAGAACTTAGGTAGGCAGGGAAGACAGAACTGAATGCTGGGAGGAAGAGAGGTGGGGCCACCGGAGACAGACATGCCAAATCTTTACCGGGAAGCTACTGCCACATGGCGATACCCAGACTAATAGAAATGGGTTAAATCAAGACGTGAGAGTTAGCCAATAAGAGGCTAGAGATAATGGGCCAAACAGTGTTTTAATGATTACAATTTCTGTGTGATTATTTTGCGGCTAAGCTAACCAGGCAGCTGGAAAGAACAAGTGGGCCCTCTCCCTACAACCCACAGACATGTTTTTATTTATTTTAAAAATCAAAGAAAACATAAGCATTGTCCAGCTCAGAGGAGGAGGCCAGGAAATCACAGCCCATGTGGTACACAGGGTACACAATCATCAACAATGTCAGCCCAAAGTCTTGAGGGCAGACACCATGGCTAGGGCCTGCCACAGCTGTGATGGGTCTGGTGGGCCTGGGTATACAGGCTTGAATTCAAATCTTGCCCTCCCCTCCTCTTCTGCCTTCTCTCCGCCTGAACCCTTGCTTGTCCACACTGCAAAGAGGTCAGTGAAGTGCATGGCGTGTCATTAGACCCGGCCCATGAGTGAGGGCCTCTCTGTGTGTGTGTGTGTGTGTGTGTGTGTGCGCGTGCGCGCGCGTGCATGTGCGCTCGCACCAGGCACTTGCCACATGCCAGGTGATGGCCTCAACTCTCATCTCAATCCTTGGCCACCTGAGACCGATCTCTGTGCCTATAATCTGTCCTTGTTTATCAGGTGAACAGCTCCTGAGGCTCAAACAGCTGACCAGTGTCACCAGACACAAGCTGCCTCCCAGGCCTGGCACTAGGTGGCTGGGACTCACAGCAGTGGAGCTGTGCAGGCAGGAGTGAGCCCAGACCCTCTGCCAAGGTGCCCAGGCAGTGACACAAGGTATGCGCCCCATAAACCACAAGCACCCAGGCGCAGCAGGGCCAGAGAGATACGGAAGTGGACTCCACCTGCTCCACCCCCTACCTTTGTTTTGCTCACTGGGCAGCCCGGGTTGGCCGGGAACTCACCATCTTCCTGCCTCATCCTTCCAAGTGCTGGGATTCCAGGCACAGCCCCCTCACCAGGCTCCAACATCATGGGTCCACTGGACGTAGGTGAAGACGCTCGGGCCAAAGCCCTGAAAGGGGCCATAGGAAGACAGAAGTGGACCACGACTGTCCTCACAGCCCCAGGAGACCTGCTGCTTCCTTCTCTGGCTGGCCACACAGATGGCAGCACAGCCAGGAGGTTGGTACGTCAGTGTGTGTGGGAGCCCACACCAGCCTTGTCTCAGCTCTGCTCCTCACTGCCTGGCCTCACAGAAAAGCCTTCCTCCTCTGAGCCTCACTTTCCTCCTCTGTAAAATGGAGCAGATATATGCTCAGGTTTTTCTCCATTTAGAGGGCTACAGACTCAGCAAGGGGCTCAGCCCTCACCAGCTACTGCTGAACATCTTTCCAGGCCCCTCCTCATTGCTGTCCTGGGTGGTTTTTAAAGCAGGATCTTACCATGGCTTCCTAACCCAGGCTTAGGAAGGCATAGGGCTTGAAATCCTCCTGCCTCAGCTGTCCAATGCTGGGTGACAGGTGTAGGCTCCCACACACAGAGGGGATAAAGAGTGTTTCTTGTGCCTTGCTGTGTACGGCCAACTCCGCCACTGTCCAAACAAACAGGACTGGAAGGAAAGAAATTCCCTGTGTGCATTGACCTCAAGAGTCAAAGACCGTTGGTTCCATTTACTGTGGGCCCAGAGGTGACCTTCTTAGTGCCATGTCTCGGTGACTCCAAGTGCAGAGGCTCACCACATGCCAGGCATCACCATGCAGCCACCTCCACATCTGCATGGAGTTACCAGAGGAGGGAGCAGGGTCTCAGAGAGGGAAAGCGGCAAATCTGAGGTCACAAGCATTCTTTCTAGGAATGGGACCAGACTGCCAGGTCCCAAAGCTTTCAGCCACGTTCTTGACCTTTCAACACTGTCAACACTCTTTGCACTGCAGCCCCAAGAAACTTTGCCCCAGAATCTGCACTGCACCGAGCATGGTACGTACCTTCCCTGTGTACAGGGCAAAGTGGCACCTCTGTGCCTGTGCCAATCACCCTGACTTCTTAAGGCTGAGCGACCCCCTTTGCTGTAAACTGTGAGCAACAGCATCCCTCTGCTCAAGGTTAGGGTCAGAGTGTGCTCTAGAGAGGCCCCTCTCCTCTCTAGTCCCCTCTCTTTCTCCCAGCCTTCTGCAAGACTTAGCACAGCCCTTCCCTGAAGCCCCCAGAGACTGGTGTCTCACTGGTGGGTGGTCTCTGGCCAGAGCCCCGTCCTCTCCAAGGCCCCTCTTCCTCTCCCAGCACGAAACTCCAGCCCATCCTCCGAGGACAACAGAAGGGTCCTTCAAACACTAGAGGCCTGGAGGACTTAAAAACCCAAGTAGCCCCTGAACAGAGGCCTTTCAGCCACACACAGAGTGAAGCTGCGTTTGTTTCCAAAAGGCGGAGGGCCTGGGCAAGAGAAAGGAGCCTCCTAGCAGCTCCCGGGGAGGAGCTGGTGGGGTCAGAGGGCACATTCCAATCACTAAGATGCTTTGACAAGCTCCGCCCCACAGGCCCAGTCGGAGACCTGGGGACCAGAGGGGGCTGCGGCTGCTGGGGGTGGGGTGGGGGTGGAGGCCCTCCAAAACAGGCTAACCACAAAGTGAAGGCAGGAGGCGGCCTCCCGCAGACAGGCCAGAAAAGAATTCCCAGGTCTCCTGGAAGGAGCAGGGAGCTAGAGGCAGGGCCTGGGAGGTGGGCAGCTGCTGGGGTCTGTGGTGAAGTCGGAAGATGGGAAGGGAAGCCATGAGTGACAAGGCAAAAGGTGGGGGTTGACTGGCATTTGTTAGTCAGCTGGGGACCTGACTTCCCTCCCAGCCCGGGCTGGTCCACTTTAGACATCTGTCTTGGTGTATCTGAGCCTCAGTTTCCCCAACTGTGTCTGAACCCAAACTGTCTTTTGAAGACAAAAGAAACCTCAAGGCTCCTGGGTGAGCCTGGATTGTAATACAAATACATGTATGCATGCGCATACACACACATACATGTATACATGCACAGGAGCACACGCACACACAGCCACAGTGCTTCCCGGAACTCAAAAATGTCACCAGAGGGGACAGCTGGGCATAGCGGCAGGGAGAAGAGATCACAGCAGGGCGTGTGGAGAGAGCCACCTGGAGGAGGCATCATAGGCTCGGGAATGGGCAGCATGCCGGCACACAAACTCCCAGTATCCCATAGAAGTTTTCTCTTGCTAGTACTTTGGTCAAATACCAGTACCACCCCTTTTATAGATTCCATTCCCTTTTAGAGTGTAGTGTATAGTATGTGTGCATGTGGAGTGTGAGTGTGTGTGTGAGTGTGTGTGTGTATGTGTGTGAAAGGTGTGTAAGATGTGTAGTGTGTGTGCATGTTGGGGGTGAGATGTGAGGTATGTATGCACGGGGGAGGATGAGGTGTGCAGTGCATGTGTTATGTGACCAGCTACGTCCCTCTCCTGCTGTCATGCCTTCCCTCATGCTGCGAGCCACAATAAACCCACCTTCCCTTAAGATGCTTTGGTGAGATGTTAGGTTCCACCAGGGAATAACTAAGATAGCCACAAAGACAGTGTGTTCAAGGCTTGAGCCTTGGCCTGCGGCATTACAAGAAGGAAGAATACTTAAAAGTGGGTCTCATGCCTGGCAGTGGTGGCACACATCTTTAATCCCAGCACTCAGAAAGAAGAAGCAGGCAGAGCTATGTTTGAGTTTGAGGCTACAGAGTGAGTTCCAGGACTACACTGAGAAACCTGTCTGGGGGAAGAAAAGTAGGGCCTTGTGAGTGGTCTGCAGGTCATGGGGTGCATGGCTGAGAGCTGCGGGGTGTCTTTCCCCTGCAGTATCTCTTTGCCTCTCTCTCATTCCCTGGCCCTGGCACGAGTGACCCTGCCAGCCAGCTGTACCCCTGCATGCTCCCACAGATGAATGGCACCTGACATTAGCCTGAATGAAACCTCCACCCTTGTGAGCCAAGTCACCTTCCCTCCACACCCACTGCCTCGGTGACCCCGTCCACAAGGCCTTTCTGGATGCTTCTCACAGCACGGGTGGACATGCCCACACTGCTCTCCACATGTCCGATGCCTCCTTGATACAGCCCAGCCCATCCCCAAGGCACTTCCTGCGGGAAAGCTGTGAGGTCCCTAGGCCTTCGCTGGGGCCAATTAATAGTCCAAGATATGATATTCATACTTCTAAACTAGATCCCACTCCTCAAGTGGGCCCACGAAAGCCTGAGGCAGACAGATCATCAAGGACGGGGAGGAGATGGAATCCCAAAATATCCTCGCCTGCACAGGCAAAGGAGAGGTGAAGGGCAGCATGGACTAGTGCACAGCACCCCTGTTGTGTCCTCCTCCACTCACCCTCATGGTTTGCAAGATGCTTTCCGTCTATGCCAGCTCCACCATGGATCTCAGGGACGCTCACTTTGTTCTCTCTCTCAGTTTCCCACCAACAGAGCCTTCTCAGTCTCATGACCTCTCATATCTGAATTCCTGCTTCCAACCTGAACATACAGCCAGAATTAGGGGCACCCTGAATACTGATCAAGGCACCTCCTCTGTCCATCCATTCCCCATTGGCTGGAGGAGGAGGCCAGACAGGTGATATCCCAGAGGTGCAACCCAGTCTTTCTACTTTTACTTCAAGGGACCAAGATGTCCTATGAGCTCTGCCTCAGTCTTCTAGGGCAGCACAGGCCCCAGGCCAGGGTGGGACGTGAGTTAAAAGCTCCAGGCAGACAAGTGAAGAGACCCTCTGTGCTGTGCTCTGCCCCGGGTCCCCTGCCAGCACCCCTGTTTGCGTTGGCACCAGAGCCAGACATGGCGGGACTGGCCTTTGGCCATCCTTGGAAAAATCGGCTCAGCCTGCAGCTGGACTGGGCCAGCCTTGATGGGGTCTCCATTCTGCCACCAGCCACCCCATTACCTAAGCCCCACACAGGACATGACGGCACAGGCCAGGTGAGGAGCACAGTGTAACCCAGACAGGGCGGCCATTCACAGAGCCTGTGCCGCTAGCCCTGACCTGTGCTTGGTGCCAGGCCTGGAGCATGGATAGTAGGGCAACTGAGAGGACCAGGCAGTGGTGACCAGTCAGATTGGGGTGAAACAAAGTGGCCTGGGGATCTAGGCACTGTACCTTCCTACCCTGGAACCTCTCGAGAGCAAGCGGGAGCTTGCCTGGGGAAAGCACTTGCTGCGACAGAAGGTTATAGCAAAAGGACCCTGACTGCTAAAGGACGGCAGTACAACCAGCACACGGAGGTCTGAGCTCTCCAGAGTTAGTGAGGTCTGCCTGGCGCTGAGTGGGGACCAAAGGACCCACTTTGCCTGGCATGCGACCAGGTCTCTCATCCCCGACTTAACCACTCCAAGGCTTCCAACAACTGCACTCCTGTGCCTAGCTTTGATTTCCCACAAGAAGGATGTTCAGTGTGAGTTCCGGAGGGAGAGGAGCTTAGGTGTGGGCCTCCAGGGAGAGCCCCCTTGACTCCCTTTCCGCAAGCTCTGTAAAAAGGTTTCTCAAGAGAAACACAGGTTGCTCCTTTTCTCTTTCTCTTGTGCCTCGCCTGGAGTGGGGTTGTTGTCAGAATCATCTCTCTCCAGGCCCATAGATTCATCCCTGCAGCTGTCCCCTAGGCTTCCCACTGCCCAATTACACAGGCCACCTCCAACCTCCAATTCTGGACAAGGAGCTGAGGGCCAGGTGAGAGGGAGCAGCGGTGACCCTGGCAAAGGAATGACAGAGGCCACAGCACCTGGAGACTCAGCCCAAGGAGGCAGCCTCGGTGCCCACCCTTTGATGGAAATGAGAACATCAACAAGATGCTAACCCGCTGCCTGGCTTAGTCCAGGCCAGTCCGTCCTGCCAGAGCTCCACAAAAGAGTCCCGATAAAAGGCTCCCTTGGTCCACACTGCTGGGCATCTGGACTTTCCTAACTCCTAGGGGGAAGCCCAGAGGTCATTAGCATATTAAAGGCTCTGAAAAGGTCTGTGGAGAAAAGGCCTGATTTGCTTTGTGGAGCCCAGGAGGGCGTCAGAGCTCCCCAGGAGCTGTCTAGAGACACAGGCCCTCCTGTGGCTGTGACCTCTGTAAGTCCCTCACCATTTCAAAGGTCCCTCGACCCTGCGAGGTCCTTAAGCCCTGAGTCAGGATCCCTTGTGGTTTCATCTGCTCATACAGGGACAATCCCGGGACTGTGGTCCAGTGCAGAGGAACCATAAGTGCAGGAGAGTGACCCTTCCCTGCCCGGTGGAGCCTCGTCAGCCTCGATGGGAGGCACGAAGACCTGGTCTGCCCTTGCTGGCTGTACCAACACACTGTGAGACAAGGGTTCAGCATGGAGTCAGCATGGATCTGGATGCCTACGTGCAGAGAAAGGTTTGAAAATGAGACGGCCGGAAGGACCTTGTCATTTGGCAGCAGCTGACTGAGACTCTCAGTAAGTGAGAGCTTACCGACGTCTAAGAGGGTGTGGGCACTCTGTGCCATCACGTCAGGGATAGTTTCTTCCCCCTGGGTCTTTTACCCCCCAGGAACTGAGGCTAGCCTTGGCTTATCCTTCTCTTCACAGAAGAAACAACAGTGAGAGCAAAGTCATATGGGCACTTGTAATTCCGGGGAGAAATAGCGTGGAAGAAGAGAGGAGGCAGCTCAGACCAGCATGGCCAACTCAGATGGAGAAAAGTAAATGAACTCTAACTAGAGCCTGGAATCATCTGGAAGTTGGGTGAAAATTTGGGTGTAAGGAATGGGAAGAGGACAGAAGGAGGTTTGGGGTGCTTGAACGAAACAGTTGCTGGGTGACCCCACCTGCCCTGCTCTTGTGTGCTCCCAGGCCATTCCAGGCCTCTGCATGCCCACCCTCCTGTAGCCACGCTTGTCCTCCACAGGCTACAGACGTCATGGCCGTGATGTACACACCTATAGCGCCCAGCTCCCTGTCAGTCATCAGCTGGTAAACACCCAGCCCTCGCCACCAGAATTCCATAGCTGCCCTTCGTTGGAACTCTTAATTATAAAGACCTGGGACTGTGGACTAAAGCTACCTTTATGTCAAGGATGGGGCGGGTGTTCCTGTTTGGGACAGATGAGAGCGGCCTCATGGACACACCGCAAGTCTTCCAGTTTGCTGGAGAGCAGGGACAGGAACTTAGAGGGAACCTGTCACCTCTGCCCCAGGCTCAGCTTGGATGACTGGGAGTGGCCTCTGCTGCAGAGCACTCTAGTCTACTCTTCTGGGGACTTCCCAGGAGCCTGGGGACACTGAGGTTGCACCACTCCTCTGACAACCACTAGTGAAGGACCTTGTGGGTGGTGGGGTGGAGAGGAAAGCTTCAGGACCTGGAAAAAACCCGCAATGTTTGCTGAAGCCACCAGCCCTGAAGGCCTCAGAATGTGGTTCCTGGGCCAGTAGCCTTGGGATCCCTCCTGGGAAACTTGTTCCAAACTCAAGTTCTTGGCCCATCCCAGACCAAACGCGTGGTGACTCATGGCTGAGGGTGGCCCAGCAACCACAGATTGGGGCTCCCGGAGCGGGGAAGGCAGGCAGTGTTCCAGTGTGCGCCTGAGTTTGAGGACACACCACTGGCCACTTTCTTCCCCCATTCGCGGCTGACCCTTTGAGGTCGAAGCCAGAATGCTGAGAAGATGGGGTGACTACCCCTGTTTCTCATGCTCCCAGGCTCTAACACAGGCCTCCTCCCGCTGGATCCGGAAAATGCTGGGCCCTGGAAGAGCATCTCCACACTGGGGTGTGGCCACCCCCTGGTGAAAACACAGAGAATTCCAGGACCTGATGTGGCACTTGTCTTGCTTCAAGCCAGGCCTGTGCTGCGACAAGATGATACCAGGCTCCCAGGTAGAAACTATTCTTCTCTACTCTCTAGCCTCATTCTGAGTCAAAAGAAGGAAGAAGGAAGTGGAGTGCCTAGGCAGGAAACAGGAAGTTCCTGAAGGCAGGGAACAAGTTCCTCTCCGGAACTGATGGGCCTTAAGTCATTTCAGATTGGTGGGTATGGGGGTGCCAGGGACCCAGGTCTGCCTGCCCCTCTCTTTGGCTACAGCTGGGGAATGACAGGGTCCCTCCTGGAGAATGGAGGGGTCCTCCAGGTTGTGGAACCGATGGTGAGGGAGGAGAAGTTAGCTAGGCAGTGCCTCCTCTGCCCTGTCTACAGTGCAAGAGTCAGTGGTCAGAGGGGACCAGAGAGAAATTTGGACTTACCCCGTGGTAGGCAATCTTCAGGGTCAGAGCATGCTTTTGTGACTCAGTTTCCCCAATTATACAACCAGAGGCCTGGGCACTATGGCCCTACAGGTCTCTTCCAGGTCAGGGTGCTGTACCCATTAGTCCCCATGTGCAGTGAGAACAAGCCCCATCCATTGCACATGCAGGTGCGCAGAAAGTGCCTACTAAGAAGAGAGTCCCCAGAAGGGACCCTCCTGATGCACAGCAGGGCAGCATCTGAACCCGGGTCCTCCTCCCCCACAGCTGCCCTTCCATAGAGGCAGCATCTGACCACAGTGGCTCCTGTCCCCAGCCCCAACCTCTCCCTTTAGTAATCACTGGTCCAGTGAACAAAGGACAGACCCTGGCTGTCCACATGACAAAGTGGACACAAGGCAGTGTCCCTCCATCAAATGTAGATCCTGAGATCTGTGTGTCCTCCGCGCTCCCACTCCCCTCCTCAAGTGTGCGAAAATTGTTCAAGTGGGGCCTGAAAGGGTGGAATCTCTACTGGTGGCAACCACCGCTGTTGCTATGGTGACCATGTCCCCCAAGCTCAGATGGAAGTGGACACCTGACCGAGGACTGGTGGGGACAGGGTACCTGAGCAATGGAACTCATGAGCTGATTTCTTCAGGAGGAGGTGGGGAAAGGAGGCAGAGGGAAGAGATGGCTGTGGGGAGGTGGGACTCCAGAGAAGCCCCTTACAAAGAACTCAGTTCAAACGGCCTTGGCCAAAAGCTCAAGAAGAAAAGATAGGACGAGCAGAGTGGGTGGTGTTCTGGCTGTGGTGCTGCTGGGACATGGAACAAGATGTGTTCTTAACATGTACAGATGTGTTCTTAACATGTACAGAACTGTACTAAAGAATGCAAAGTGTCAGTAAATTATACCCACAAGAAAGCTAGAATCCAGTCAGTCGAGAGGGGCATGGATGACATCACCCTACAACTTGTGAAGCTGTCGTGAGGCAGGAGGATTACGTACGCCCCTTCCTGGCTGTCCACACCTCATCTTGGACCAGTGGGATCTGACTGGCCCCAAATGGGAAGAGGCTCAACAACCATAAGAAAACATTTCTTATACTCTGCTCCAGTGACACTCAGGGAAACTGAGTCACAAATCCTTGGAAGATATCCAGACATACTAGGCTAGACCCAGCTGTGTGAACAGTGTGGTTCTGGGTTCTCCCCTGACATCTTCTGCATCTTTATCTACTTGTGTTCCAGCACGGTAACATTTCTAGCTGGACCAATGGTGTGGCCAGTGACACCTGACCTCTTGGTTACTCTGGCATTTCAGAGTTACAGCCTGAAGCTTTGTGTGCTTCTCTCTGCTCTCCTCCCTAAGAAGTCCACTCTTGATGAAGGGCTCTGGACAGGAAGCCCCGTGGCAGGGTGAAGAATGAGCCGTGAAAGGGGACAATCACCTTGAAGGCAGCTAAAAGCAGGGGTATTCCACAGATGCCAAGTAGGAGGCCAGAGTCAGACCCAGGCAGCCCAGAGCCCAGCCCTGCTGCAGTGGCTTCAAAAGAGCCTGAATCCCCAACACTTCCTGCCTCCCCTTCCCCGGGGCAGATTTCCTCAGAAGAGTATTTGGTGCTTGCCCCTGGGATGGGGTCAGCAGGCCAGGGCAGGTGACAGATAAGGACTGCATTCTGTCGCTGCCCACCCTGCCCATCATCTCCCCTTCGGCATGGAGAAGCAACATCCCCCTTTTAGAGTACCCTTCCTAGAGCCCGTCACTTGTCACGGAAGCCCAGAAGACTCAGCAGTTTGTTATATGAGCACTGTGCAGAACTCTAAGTAGATTGAGCCAGACCACCCCATCTCTTTTGGGGGGCAGCAGAGCACTGGTCCTCTGCAGGACCGGCTGGATAGCTTCCTCCCCAAACTCTCAGTGCCCAGAACATACTGAGTACCCAGTTTTTGTGGATGATTGGTCAATACGATGATCCGAATGCTTGGCTTCACACCAGACCCGACAAAATAAAAGCGCCAGAGAAACTAACGCTGAGTGTGGTTGAGAAAGAGTCCTCCCGTGAGTGCCCAGTGCTCTCCCAACAGACGACAGCCTGGATTCCTGGAGGAGTCCAGGACAGCAGCTATCTAAAATTAAACCTGCACAGGCTGGTGCTTGCAGTCACAGGATGGCATCACAAGAGGCCAAAACAAACCGGTGACACATGGGCAGAAAATAGACAGGCCTTCTCCAGACCACAGTGTCCCAGTGTGGGACAGATAAGCATGCGGTTCAAACCCCTTGATGCCTGAACCAGAGAGGCACAAGAACTTCACGAGAGCCAAATCAACTAGGGACTAACCAGAATTAAACAGTGTCCACACCCTGTTGGGAAGGCAGCACTGTCCTGCCTGGAGGGCTTCCTGGAGAAAGAGGCACCTGAGATAACTCACCCTTCCTTGAGAAAGTATAAAACGGAACACGAGACGCAGGGATGAGCAACAAGCACCCAGGATTCTGTTTGCTGATTGACTTACTGAACGCATGACCCACAGGTGTCCACCCACAGTCGTACAGGCCATGTTGACATGCAGAACACGTACCCACTAGGATGTGGGGTTCAACATCTTTGGGAGCAGGATCAATTCCTGAGAAAACAAACAAGTCTACACACCCCAGCCCCTCAGCAGCCCCATGTATTTTTCCTCCCAAGCACTATGGAAATGAGATTGGAGGGGAGATGCATCATAGCCCAGCTATTTCCTGACGTCTGTCCTTGGGGCCCAGAGCCTGGGCCGCACACCACACTCATCTCTTCCTTGGCTAGAAGGGGTAAGTTCAGAGCCAAGAGCCCCAAGATACGGGGAGGAGTCACGAAAGGCCTTTCAAGAAGACCAGCCAGGCTGTCTGGCCACGGAGCTAAACCGAGCGGTCCAAGCCCGCCCATCCCTGGCTGCACCCGCTGGATGAAAAAAGGAAGGACCTGTTCCTGACTGAAGAGATCCACGGGGCATCAGAAGGGTAGATGCACGCACCCACACCCCGCCTTCCTCTCCCCTCCCTTCCTTCTCCTTCTAGCCTTCCTTTGTGAGTCTTCCCACCTCTGAGGCTTTCAGACGCCTCTTTGTATGTCCGTCTATCGTCCTTCCTCGTCCCAGAGTCTCTGTCCTGTCCCCTCAGCTCGCTCCAGCATGTGTGTCTCTGTCTCACTTCTTTTTCTCCTGCAAACAACTTGCTGAAGCGGGGGTTATCTGGAAATTCCACCCTGTAAAAATACACGATGAAACAAAGTCTAATAAGATCCTGCACTGCGCCCATCAAACGGCCCGCCCACCAGGCCTGTCCTGAGCAGAGGACAGAACAATGGGCTTCCACGGAATGCCTGAGGTGCTGCACACACTGACCTCAAAAAGCCCACTTGCCTGTGGGCCATGGCGCCTGGCTGGGAAAGGGGTGCACAGGGACAGAGGCATATGCGGCCACGTCTACACATACTTTTGTCCACAACGGTGAAAGTCAGACACACTGCAAGAATCACGTCCAGGGAGCTGGCACGGCAGCCCAGATTGACCCATCATCCCTTGGAACCCTGTGGGTGGAGTGAGCTGGGTCTGTAGGTCAGGCCAGATAAACATTCACTCAGGAACAAAGCCACGAGCCCTCAGCTTGGAAGAGCGAGTGGGCCACACTAGCAACCACGTCTGGGAGACCCAGGGCGTCCTGCAGAAATATTTAACTTGTACCAGCAAAGTCGGGTATGAGTTCACTAGCTCCAGGGACTTCCTGCCAGCTCTCTGCTGGGACAGCACATGGGTCCCATGGGAAGAATGATGGTGGATACAAAGACATTCCTGATCTCGTCTGTACCGCTCTGGCCGGGAAGTCACCTACTGCTGGACTATAGTGAGACAGGGAAGCAGAGGAGTGAGTGGATTCTGGGAAGGTGTGATCCTGGTGAGAGGAAGCCTGGGGATGCTGTGCGTGTGAGCATGGGCCGGGTTCAGAAAGGCCGACGGTGCCAGTAGAGGAGATGCTGCCCAGCACTGAAGTGGGTGGGCTGGGCGCGGGGAACCTGCCCCCACCACACTCCTCAGCACTGAATTTTGTGAGTAGGTGAGCTTGTTAGACAAAACAGTAAAGATGAGGAAACCTGCCCTTCAGCAGCCTGGTCAGATCCACCCAAGCTCCGTGACACAGGACACCAAACCACTAGCTCCATCCACCCCGTGGCAAAGTAAGTCAGGGTCTCTGGGAAGGGGCCTCCAGCCTCAGCACTGGGGGTCCAGGGGAAGAGAAGCATTTAAGTGACCCCTAACCCCAAAGGGTGAAGGGCACCAGGACTGCTGCTTGATGCACGCAGTTCACAGCCGAAGGAGGGCAGACATCTCCTCCAGAAAGTGACACCTGACACCACTGAGCTAAGCAGGCTTGAGCCGTGGGCTTCTCCCCTCACAGACAGGAAGTAAATGCTGGAGCACCTCCCCCACACCGGCCAGCTTAAGTGAGGGCCAGCTTGGGTCCAGTGCCCACACCAGCAGAGGACCAGCTTCCCCAAGCATTGCTGCCTGTTCTCCACAGCCATGGAGTGACTTTTGGAGACCAGGACGTCTCTGCCTGGCCACGTCTGTGAGAGCATCAGAGAAGGACACTGGGAAATCAGTCCCAGATGGCGTTCCCCAGACACCTTTGGAATCATTTAAAATGACCACAGGACGGTTTCAGGGAGGAAATGGAGAGCCAGCCCACAGGCATGGTGGCCAGTCGCAGGTCTAGTTCTGTTATGTGGCTTCAGACACACCTCTCTGATATGTTCCCTGTGTGCTATGGACATGATTCCTGCCTGTGTGGGGATCGGCATGGGTGGTGGAGAGGGCACAGCAGGATACCAGGATGTGTGTGGACACGTCACCCTTGCCCTTGCTCTCCTCTCAGAGGTCAGGTCAGGAGTGCTCCATGTCACCTTAGAGTGCCCTTCCCTGTGGCTCAGACATGTGAGTACATGTCACCAGTACACGTAGGAACGTTTCTCCATAGCTTTATTAAGACCACGGGAACTGATTTGTGCTCACGTCCCTGCTGATTTTACCTCTAGATCTCGCCTTGCCTCCTTCACCCTCCCAACAATCATCTCTGTGATGGTCAGTGTCAACTGCTGCCTTGATGAGATCTAGACTTAGCTTGGAGACAAGCCTCTGGGCCTACCCTGAGGGACCATCTTGATTATATTAATTGAGCTCACTGTGGATGGCACCATCCCCCGGGTTATGGGCCTGGGCTGAATGAAAAGGAGAAGTGAGCTGGGCAGCAGCTTTTCTCTTCTTCCTGACAACAAGCGTCACGTGAGCAGACATTGCAAGCTCCTTTTGCTTTCTGGTCTCAGGGCCACACTGAACCACATGCTGCTTTTGACTGCGTAGTTACCACAGCCGTGGGGAGTGTGACTGAGGCAGTGAAGGGTGTGGCCACCACTGTGATGGGGTGACCTCTTTAGGCCTGTGGAACTGGTATGTGGAGGGATGTGCCCAGTTTGAATGGGGCAGGTAAGATTGCTTGGTGGGCAAAGATGCCTGTCACAAAAACATGGGGACCTGAGGTCAATACCTGGAACCCATATAAAGGTGGAAGGACAGAGCTAATTCCCAAAGTGGTCCTGTGACCTCCACATGTGCACTGTGCCACCACATCCCTCCACACACATCACACACATGCTCACATGCCTACACACACATGTACACATATCACACATACACACACACACACACATCTCATAGAAGGAGTTCATTTTGGCTGGTAGTTCCAGAGGCTTAGAGTCCATCATGGTGGAGAGGCAAGTAGCAAGTCACAGGAACAGGAAGCTCACATCTTCAAATGCAAGAACTAAACAGAATGAGCAGGAAGTGGTAAACACTAAAAGCCCGCCCCCAGGGACATACTTCCTTCAGCAAGGATCTACCTCTGAAAAGTTCTATAACCTCCCAGACAGCATTGCCAAGTTCAAATACGGGAGTCTGCTGGGGACATTCTTGCTCAAATCGCCAATCCAGGAAAGCACTTCCCTAGGACCAGTAAAGGACCAGGCTGTGTCTGCAGCAGGGCTCAGAAGTGCCATCATGTGGTGCTGGTTTTGTAGACAGATCCAAGGTCTAGGGGTCAGAGAGCTGGCTCCTACCCCTACTCCAACTATAGACAACTTAGGAATACTGAGATCAGGGAAATGGGCTTCCCAGGGATGAGCCCCCTAAATGGTATCCAGTACCAAGTGGTCAGCACTGAGATCATATACATACAAGTAACACTAAACAAAACAAGATCTATTTATGCATATGTATATACTATATGTGCATATTGCATGTATTTTCATAAATATATATATGTAACAAAAACAAAGAAAAAGAGGCCATGATTTGGTAGGAAGCAAGGAGATACTTGGGAGGGGCTGGGGGAGAGAGGGGAGGAAGAAATCATGTAATTTTACTTTATTTCACAAAAATAAAGTGATATGTGTAGGTGTCCAGATGACCAGAGGTGGCACCATGACGGTCAACCTCAAGGGTCAGTGAGACCCAGAGTCACCCGGGAGATGTCCTCTGAGCATACCTGTGGGGATTAACTCTACTAAGTAATTGACAGAAGGTTCCCCACTGTGGGCAGCATCATTCCCCAGAGCACATAAAGAGGAGGCAGTGAGGCGAGACCAGCATCATCTCTGCTTCCTGACTGTGGGTGATCTAACACCTCCCTCATGCTCCCGATTTTGTGATGTACCCTGTAGGACTGCAACCAGGAACTGTGAGCCAAATAAATCCTTTCTTCCCTAATTATTTTGTCTGTGTTTCTGTTTTTATTGTTACTGTTGTTAATCACAGCTGCAACGAAAGTAACTCAGAGTCAACATCCTCTGGCCTGGGTTTCCATGGGGCCTCCTTCCACCTCACCCCCTGGCTGGTCCCCTCTATTTCACCACCCTCACATGTCTACAACCTGTCAGGGACTCCCTGGGGTGTGAGCAACACATCTGAGTCTCTAGGTGCGTGGAGAAGAAATGTTCAGGGGAAGAATTTGAGACATTGCCCAATGGCACTGAGCAGGCACCAAGCACACCTGGCAGACCACAGTCCTTGGGTCACCAACACAACTGCCTGAGGGCCTGGTGAGCACCAGGCACGGTGAGCTGTGGGACACTGTGACCGTGGGCATGGTGAGCTGTGGGACACTGTGACCGTGGGCATGGTGAGCTGTGGGACTCTGTGACCGTGGGCATGGTGAGCTGTGGGACACTGTGACCGTGGGCATGGTGAGCTGTGGGACACTGTGACCGTGGGCATGGTGAGCTGTGGGACACTGTGACCGTGGGCATGGTGAGCTGTGGGACTCTGGTGAGCTCTCCCTCCCTCCCTACTCAGCTTCTCTAGTCTCCAAACACAAATTAAGGGGCAATGTGGCTTGAAGGGACCCCAGGAGGCATCCAGGATTCCTCCTTCTCCCTGGGGTCCAGGAATGGGCATGTCCCTTCCATGCTATCCTTTTCGGTTATTTTAGACAATCACTCCCCACCCCCCCACACACACAGGTTGAGCACTGTCCAAAGGGTGCAAAGGAGGTGGTGGTAGTAACTAGTCCCCAAAAGGAGACTGAGCCTGAAGTCTGCTTCCAGGCTGGGTGGACACCAGAACAAAGGATGCCAGGCTTGGTTTCCAGTCCCATCCCCCGTGCTGTGATTGGCTGTGATTGCAGGCAAGTCCCGCCTTCTCTGAGCCTCCTGTGAGATGGGCACCCTGAAGACCCGCTGAGCATCAAGCACGGGCAGGGAAGGTTTGTGCCTGCCTGAGCTGGAGGTAGTGACGGCCTTATCTGATGAGGCAGGTCTCAGCCTGAGGGTGAGGCCACCAACCCCGTCGTCCATCAACACCTGGTGGCTTCCCCAGGCTGGCCATCATGGCCAACACCAGCTGCCTCTCTCTAGACCACCAGCCCGCAAGCCAGACAAGGAGTTAACCAGAGGCCTCTCCAAAGAAAACAGCCAGCACTGAGTCCAGCCAGGCCTGAACTCAAAACACATGGGAAGAAGAATGGCCCTCCCCCTCCTCTCTTCCATCTCCTGCCCCCCTCTCAGGCCTTCAAGAGTCTGGACCGCCCCTCTCTTCAGTGTTTCCACAGCGCCTGTGGAGCTGCCGCTGTGGGAGGCCTGCTCTCCACCCCAGGAGCCCCACCTGCAGGGGGTGCCCTTTCCTGTCTCCACAGCTGCTGCCGACAGAGCCTGGAACAAACCTGGGCTTATAAAATGTACATAGCAGACATCTGAGTTTCCCCATCAATGGGCACACTAGGCAGCATCTAGAGATGGGGCACAGCAGGGCTGAAAGCAGAGCTAAGTGGGGTCAGATCTGCCGCCTGGACCCTTCTCATAGGTTAAGTTGCAGTTGCCTGGTGCCCTCAGGGCATCAGGGTGCCTCAGAGAAGGCCCTAGCGGGAATGCCACTCAGAAACTCCCGACAGCCCCCCCACCCCGTCCCTCAGCATCACCCTCTGATTACATCTTCTGAGAGCAAAGGGCACATGCTCTTTGACTCCCTGCCTCGGAGAGGAAGGCCGTCAAGACCATGGGGGCATCTTAGTGCCCTACCCACACCCCACACTGACTCTTTCCCCTATGTTATCCCCCTGAAATCTCTGAAAGAGGAGCCACAGTCTGCATTTCACAGATGAAGAACCCAATGGCTGGAGAAATTAAAGGATATGCCTAAGAATCACAGAGACCTGAAACCCATGCAGTATCTCCATCGCCCTCTTCAATCACCAGACACCAAAAATCAGTCATGACCTGTTCTCAGGACACAGAGGAGATTCTACAGCCTGTAGCAGGGACTGGGGTGATGGTGGCAACATCCTGGTCCCTACTGCAGTGCAGGCCTGCCAAGAGAACTCACAGTTATCCTCATGCCCAGAAGTCTCTGAAAGAGGACCTCATCTGCCCATTTTACAGATACCAGAGCTGAGGCCCAGCACAGGGAAGCCACTTGCTTGGGGACCCAAGCCTGTTGGCAGGGGGCAAAGGAGCAATGAAGACCCTCCTGGGGCTCCAAAGGTCATCAGGGTCTTCCAGGGTCAATGCCTCATGGATCCAGGAATTACCCCTTTACATTGCCAGAGCTGCCACTGCTGGTCAAGGCTCTACTGTAAGCATGGTGACGGCACTGGGCCCTGGGGTGCGCTTCTGAGGAGTTCAGAAGGAGCTATCTGGGGTGGGCTAGCAGGATGACAACAGTCATTCCATGTTGTCCTGTTCTACAAGTGGAAAAACTGGGTTCCTAAGAAACAGTGGTACAGACTCCGAAAGATATTGTCATAGCTATGAGCCCTGGGCAGAGCAGGCTATAGACCCTGCCCAACAGAAGAGAAAATGAGTGTGGGCGCCCTGTACCACAGCTGTCCTGAGGTCCTGAGGACACAGGCCCTGGGCATCTACAGGGCTCTGCATCCCTGAAGTCAGCCCTGCCCCTTTTCTGGTCATCAGATGTCTGGGGCCATTGCAGGGGTCACTCAGGTGACCCTGAAGCCATTCTTCTAGAGCTGCCTTCCTAAGAGCCACTGGACACACGTCCCCCAGGTGAAAGGACAGCGGGCTACCTGTGCTGGATTTTGGCTTGTTTTCTTTAGTCAGAGAGACAGGGAAGATGACTGCCATAGAAACCCAAACCCTAAAAAATGTGGCCTGGCCTGGCCCGGCTCCCTGGCCCACCAGACCCCCACCTAGCCCACACCACATTTGAAAACATCTCAGAAAGTTCTGAGAAGGGGAACAGACCAGCTGACAAAAGGAGAGATTATTTCAGAAGTGAAGGACCAAGAAGAAGCAGCCCTGAGAGTCAAGGAAGAACAAGCTGGGGGCCAGGGAATACTTAAACTATAGGCCCACTCCACCAGCTGGTGCTGTTGGCAGCCCTGTGGGGAAGGGCAGAGCAAGTACAGTCTCCCAGGAGGAGATCTATGGCTTTCTAGATATGCAGTTTCAGACACCCAGGCACCCCCAGGCTCATCCAGCCCAGCAGCTGAAACAATGACCATGCTGTGGCAGGGAAGCCCCAAGTGAAGCCACACATGGACATAGGTCCCCTCCCAGGCCATCTTGGAACTGTTTTGCCTCTCCAGTAACTTGCAAGAAGGAGAAGAAAGCCAGCTGCAGGCATGGCATCTCATGGACCTGTTTGTGTCAGCTTGGTCCAGGCACCCCAGCAGGCTATTGCTGACACCTGGAGAGGAAGATGGGATGGCGGGAGGAACCTCTGTTTTTGATATGAAACACTCTTTGTCATCTGAGCTTTTCTAACAATATGCACATTTGGAAGTTTATGCTAAATTTTTTAAAATACTGAACGTCGACTGCTGAGTAAATGAAAGGAATGTGGTATGTCCGTACAATGGAATGCGAGTCAACCATTAAAAGAAATGAAACAAGTCACACAACAGTGAGACTAAGCTTGAAGACAAGATGCTCAATAAAGTGAGCTCAATAAAGCTCAATACAGTCTTAGTTGGTGGGAGGCAAGAGGATCAGGAGCCAGTCTCTGCTACATAATAAGTTTGAGGCCAGCCTGGGCAACATGAGACCTTGTCTCAAAAAATAAATAAAAATATAATGGTAATTGATTAAAATATATGAAATATCCAGCCTAGGCAAATCCAGAGATATAGAGAGACAGAAAGATGGTGAGACAGAGAGGAACAGAGAGACAGTGAGACAGACAGAGTGAGTCAGAGAGACAGTGAGAGAGAGACACAGAGACAGAAAGACAGCAAGACAGAGACAGAGAGAGACAGTAAGACATAAACAGAGACAGACAGACAGTAAGACAGAGAGAGACAGGAAGACAGAGAGAGACACTGAGACAGAGAGACAGTGAGACAATGAGACAGAAAGACAGTAAGACAGAGACAGTAAGACAGAGAGAGACAATGAGACAGAGAGACAGCAAGACAGAGAGAGAGAGACAGTAAGACATAAACAGAGACAGTGATACAATGAGACACAGAGAGACACTGAGACAGAGAGACAGTGAGACAGAGAGACAGTGAGACAGAGACAGTGAGACAGAGAGACAGTGAGACAGAGAGACAGTGAGACAATGAGACAGAGAGACAGAAAGGCAGTGAGATAGAGAGACAGAGAGACAGTGAGACAGAAAGACACTGAGAGAGACAGAGAGACAGAGAGATGGAGGCAGAGTTGGAGGTGGCCAGGGCTGAGAGATCAGGTTGAAGCACAGAAGTTTAAAGCATGATTTTATTTTCAGAGCAATAGAAGTGTTTGGGACTGGCAGGGCATGGTGGCACATGCCTGCTGTTCCAGCTTTCAGGAGGCTGCAGCAAGAGGATTCTGAGTTCTAAGTCAGCCTGGGCTATGTATTGAGACTGATCAAACTAAAACTTTTGGGATCACTAGAGACTGTGCTGTGGAATATGGTGACGACTACGAAGAAATGCACACAGGAGACAAACTCTGATGTTACCCTGAAGCGAACACACAGAGGACACCCTGATGCCACTGCAGCATGCACTATAGCAATCCAGAGCCCGAGAGAGACTTTAATCTCAGCTTTAAAAGTTGTCTTGCCAGGCTTGGTTGGTAGCACACGCCTCAGGAGGAAGAAGCAGGTGGGACTCTGTGAGTTCAAGGCCAGCCTGATCTACATAGTGAGACTCTGTCTAAAAAACAAAGCAAAACAACAATGATCCAAACAAAAGTAACCTTAGCCACAGCAGTGGAAAGTGGACACACTACTCTGGAAGCCCTCTTGACAATTCCTGCCAAAGCTAGCCACACCCCTGCCCCCAAGAACCCTCCACATGTCTCCTAGCAAACACCCAACAAGAAGCGTGTTCGGTACCCAGGATCCCAGGAGTACATCAACAGGGCCACTCTGCATAAGAGCCCTAGCTGGAAACCCTGCAGATGTTGCAGAGAGAGAACATAGGCACCAATTGCAGAAAGTTAGCAGGGTGGAAAACTGGATCGAGCTAGATTCAGTCTTGTGGCTGACCTCATGGGGGCAGCATGAACAAGAGAAGACACAGAACACACCCTGATTCCTCTGCTGCCTAAGGGTGAGAATGTTAGTGTTGAGGATGAAGGTGACGCTAGGGAGGGATGACAACATGGACAGGGGCCATTGCCTCAAGGTAGAGCATCGCAGGGCTCCCATGAGCCAGGCACTGCGTGTGCCTGTTGCTCACAAGTTCTACATGTAAAGTGCTGCCCATTTCACAGATACAAAAACCAAGGCTCCAAAAGGTGAAGTTCTGCGCTTATGTCAGGGAAGGAGATGTGTGGCTGGGCTGTGATTAAAAGCAGTCCTTCCTGTGTCTTTAACCACCACATTAAGGCAGGTCCAAGGAGAACCCCGACTCTGGACTTTTATGAAAGCCAATACAACAACCAGCCTCTCCGGAAGGTGCACACATGGGCTCCCTTCAGCATCTCAATCTATATTGGTTCCAACCTCAGGAATGACTATGACCACTGTCCAGCGAGTAGAGCACGGTAAGGCCTGTCCTCATGGGGAAACAGTCTTGGGCCACACAGGAGACCACAGAGGGAGGGAGACAGATGCCAGAGCCTCCTGGTCAAGTGGGGGTGGCAACTTGGATCCAGCCTGAGCGTGAACCTTAGTAATCAGTGTGGCTAAGGGTGGTGGCATCTTTAAGAGGTAGGAGCCCCACGCACACGCATGGATTAATGGAATGGAAGAGTCTTCCAGAGAGGGGACTGTTATGAGGGTGGCTGGGCCTCCCTGCTCTCCAGTCCTATGACCTATTTATCCTGAAGCTAAAACCACAGTCTGGCATTTGCCCCGACACACTCCTGGTTCTCTAGAATTTAGAGTTAAACCAATATTTTTTCTTTATGGTCACTCCTCCTCAGGTATTTTCTTATAGCAACAGAAAGCTTTCTAAGACAGAGCCCTAGGTCCCCGGGCTTCACTCTTCCTATGTTTTCCTGACCAGCTAGACTGGCCCACAGTGCACTCCACACCAGCACTAGATAGGAGGAGCTAGAGTGTGGGCCTGGACTCAGACAAGCAGCGGGATCTCAGGACTAGTGCCATAAAATGTGTGATACACACATGTCCAGACTGACCAGAGGCCTGAAATCAGGATCCAGGGACCGTGTGCACTCCTTGCTCTCCGTATGCTCCCTGCAACTTCACAAAGGGACCGTAAACACCTTCATTACCCTCCCTGGCAGGACTGGAATAGGTTGGTTTCTCACGATGGTGAAAGCTACCCAAGCTGGCAGGATGGCAGGATGGGAAAAAGGCTTCAGCGCATCTACATTAGTACTTTCATTCTACAGATGGGGAAACTGAGGTCCAGAGATGCATCTGGATTTGCCAACGATCAAAGGAAAAGATTTGGCGGAGGGGGAGGGGGATAAAGAATGCCAGACCCAAGTTTCTGGCCCTAGACAGATTCAGCTTACATCTCTCACTGTGCACTCTAGAGGCTTTGACCAAATTCATTTGAGTCACAGTTGTTAACCAGTGAGTCCCCAGGCTCCACAGCAGCAGTGACCAGCCAGGGCCTCCCTGCCTAGCTTTCCTCACCTATGAAATGGGGACAATCGCAGAGGCAGTTACAGGCTCTTGTTCTATGCAGACATGGTGAGCTCCGACTCTATGGAGGCATGGAGGAAGGCTGGAAGTTGGCAAGAAGAGAACATGAAGGGCCTGGATGCCAGTGTGGGAATGAGGTGCTGGCTGAAAACTCCTGCCCTGCTTGCACCCCAAGCTACAATAGGGTGCAGCCCTTCTCTGTGCACATGTGCACACTGCACCCTGACAGAAGCCTCCAGCTATGACACAAAGCCACGGGAGACCGAACAGAAAGAGCTGTGGAACAGGTGGAGTGGGCTTTGACTTCAACACAGCCATCCAGGTCTGTCTTTATGCGGAAGTGAAGCGGGTCTCCCGCGAGGGGGGAGGGAACCATGCAGAGCAGCCAGAGGAAGCCACTGATTGGTTGATCCTGCAGATTCTTGCTTCTACTCAGTTTGACAGTTGGAAGCCGCCTAAATGGCCCTGCACACCAACAGCAGGAGGGGTGGGAAGAAGGCAGAGAAAACAGAAGACCAAGGAGGGGAGAGCTCTGGCCAATGCCCTACTGACAGATCACTATCTAGAGCAAGTCTCTCACGCCACTGGCATGGCTGCGGGGGGTGGGGCGGGTGGGGGGGCGGTGGCAGGAGCTGGTGACTGGTGGGGCGTGTTCCTCCACTCCTGTGGCTCTGCAGGTCCCATTCCTCACACACAGGCCCCGTGGCCACAGAGGCACTGCCAAAGCAGGTGAAATTAGTTCAGGTCTTCACCAGGGAGCAAGGGAGCGGGAGGACTCACTGGGGAGGAGAGGAGTGAGGAAGAAAGAAAGGCAAAGATTCTAGAGAAGGGGACACTAGGGAGGGAGAAAACACTGAAATGCTGGAGAGTGGGCAAGGATTAGGAAGGGGGTGGTAGGGAAGGGGTGGGGAGGGGGTCTGTTGGGGAAAGGGACCCACTGGAGGGGGGATGATGAAGAAGGGGTTCTGGGAAGGGGCCTATTGGAGGGGGTGCTGGGAAAGGGGTGCTGGGGAGGGGCCCATTGGAGAGGGAGAGGGTCGGAAACAAAGTTTCTTACTCAGTGACACTTTGTTCTCACTGCAGAGCCTGTTGAAAATCTGGTTTCCACAATCCAGGCTAAGCAGAGGGTCAAGAGGTCAAAAGATCTGACAGCCGCATTACTTGACAGGTACCTGTCCCAAGAGGGTGGCTGTGTGATTCCTTTTGCACCTGCCCTTGAGTGCACCCAACCAAGGCACCAGGCCTGAGAGGTGGGGATGAGGTGCTTCATACTGAAACCACATAATAGGTGGTCCATGCCGCACCGTCAGCTTCCTGGGGTCCATGCCGCACCATCAGCTTCCTGGGGTCCATGCCGCACGTCAGCTTCCTGCAGCAACCTTGCCACTCTGAATGCCACTTTCCCATTCTTAAAGGGACGCACTGATAGTTCCTTCCAGGCAACATGACTGGGAGTATTAGACAGCAGTTTCCAATCCCCATTCCCAGTGAGGACGGATGGCCTGTGCAAGATCTCAGGCCCGAGAGCTCCTGACTGATAGGAGGGTGCACAGCGGACATGCCAGGTCCCTCGTTGGAAATGCGTTAAGGAAATGGAACCGCATCCCCGAAGCTTACCATGACTCAGAGGGCTTCACTCAGCACTGGCTGGAGTCTGAAACATGGCAAAAGGATCACCTTTGCTTCTCTGTGATCCACTGAAACACCTAACAGCTCACAGTTTCCTACCACAGATCCCTCAAGGCAGGAAGGGATGAAGGCAGCTGATGAGTGGTGGAGGCTGTTCACATCATGGTGGACCAAGAAGTTGACAGCTCAGCAGAAAGCAGGAGAGGCTCTAACCTGAAAGCCTACCCCTAGTGGCTTCCTGCAGTGGGCCCACCTCCTAACAGCACCACCATCTGGGAGATAAAACATATGGAGAGACAGTGGGACACAGTGGCTCAGGTCTGGTCAGCCTACTAGGAGCAGGAACTCTGTTTTTATTAATTTTCTGTGTGACATGCTGCAACCATGAACTAAGAGAGTGAATTCGGGAGCCTGCCTACTCCGGCTGGGTGTCTGAGGCTCCATACAGCGATGGCAGAGAATTACATTCAATGCAGCCTGGTTAATGTGACATGGGCTTCACTCAGGACTGCACTTTGACAAGAACGTGGAGTGTACCCAGAACACCCAAGCTACACAACACTATTGAGGCTTCTGTGAGCCCAGCCCACCCCTGAGCTGTATGCCAGGACAAGGAGTGGCTCCAAGCTATAGGTACCCAGGAGGCTCCTAGCCTGGGTAGGGAGGGCTGCCATCTGCCTCTCCGACCCAGAAAACTATGCTTTAAGGCTGTACATTTGCTCCCACGGAGACCCAAGTGTGTGCCAGGATGGTGTGGGAGAGAGACACCAGGGGTCACCTGAGTTCAAATCCCAGACACGTGGCCTCGGGTAAGCTGTTTAGGCTAACATGGATTGTGGTTATAGCCATTACTGTAACAAATGCCAGGAGTGGGCGACTTGTGGAAAGAACTGCCTGGCTCACAGTTTGGAGGTTTCAGGTTATGCCCGCTGGATTGTGGATTTGGCCAAAGTAGCACATCAGGGTAAGGGTGTGTAGCAGAGCAAGCCTACTATCGTATAGAAGCAAAGTTGAGCAAGGGACCTCAGGTCCTTCAGGCCACACCCCAGTTGCCTGGAGATCTCCACCAGGTCTCACCTTGTAATATCTCTGCCCTGAGGACCAAGCCCTTACCTCAATGGCTTTTGGGGAACACTCCAGAGCCAAGTGATCACAGGTGTGGGAGAGAGTTCCAGTTTCCTAGATTAACAGATCAAGCTGGGCTGACATGTACACAGGCACCCACCTACTGTAGAACTAAGCAAATGCTTCACCATTACAGCCTTTGAAATGACATTGGATTCTATCGTGAACGGCCAGAACCACGTACACCCTGGGCAGGTCACCCTGGCCCTGCTCCTTTGTGACTGCATCGCAAGGGGTCATATCAAGACCTTAATGTAGTGTAGAGGATGAGAGTTGATTAGCCACATGGAAAACAGGTTGGCAATGTGGTATCAGTGGAAGAGATGCCCCTTCCCCAATCTGTCAGCAATTTCATTCCTGAAAATACCCCAGAGAAGAGTCTGGTCACTGCACCCAAAAAACATGTATGGACATACACTAAAATTACCAGGAGCGAGTGAGAAGGAACCACAAAACACACAACAAACCCACATAGGAGTTTATTAGAGGGGGCATGTTCAGGCCTGGGGAATCGGTGTGCAGATAGAGTAAGATGGCACATCCAGCTTTTAAAACCTGACTAGCGAATGGGCACAGGGGGTTGGCGTGACTACGTCATAGGCAGATGATGGGGCTCACACATGCACACAAGGGCTTAGCTGAGTCACATGTGGATGTAACCATGCACACACGCACGTGTGTCACGCAGGGCCCTTTAACCTTCAGGCACTTCTGCCTGAGGACTTGTCTGCACGTGCATGGCTCTAGAACCAGGAAGTGCAGCCTTATTTGTGGCTGAATAATTATATACACAGCAGTGTACTCATGACTGTGAGCCAAAAACAACAGAGTATCTATGACAGCAGACCAAGGAAGTCAATTGAGGTCTTCAAAAGATGAAACAGTGTAACATTAAAAACAAGCTTGCCTCACTATCCAGAGGGCATACCAGTTTCATGGTGAGACGCCTTCCCCATGCTCTGTGAGTCTGGGGGAGCGGGGAAGGTGGGCTGTATTACTCTGCCCCAGCCTCCCCAAAATGCTCAATTAATTACAGTACAACTCATTTAATCTGGGATCCCAGCACCTGGGGGCTGAGGTCAGAGGACTGATACATGTAGAGTGGAATTTGAGGCCAGCCTGGGCTACACAGAAAGCCAATGCCTAAACAAACCACAAACTAGATAAGCAAACAATGAGAAGGGCCAAAGAGCACAGTGTAGGTTTGTGCTGAGTCACCACATAGCAATGAGCAAGAAAAAGAAGGCCAGACCCTGAGCAGGCTCCCTGGTGCCACAGAGACACCAGGCTTCTTGTGTGCAGCTTATCTTCTTTTGCTGTACCCCCGAAACCTGCCTTGTGCACCTTATTTTCTTTTCATAAAATAACTTGGGAAAAGATAACTTTTTCTGAAGTTGTCTGTCTCTGGAGGCAGAAAGTATAGTGACTGCTGGCTTTACCATTAGCAGTCAAGTGATTCGGCTGGTGGGAGGCAGCTACCAAGGGCACTGTACCTGGGGAACTCCCAGAACAACAGATCTCCAAGCTGCATTTCTGGATTCCCAGCCCAGTGACATGGTCTTTGGAGGGACCTACCAGTTCTTCCATTGTGTGACTCTGAGGTGTGCAGAGCTCCATGTAGGTGGCAGGCAATCTGTGCACACCCTCTCCAGCACTGGTATATGAGAAGGAATTGACACACCCAAAAATGTTTAGATATGAGACAGAAACAGTCAGAGGAGATGCTGGTGGGTCTCATTCCCACACAGAATGCAACCAAGCTGCCTCAACCTTGCTCCTTCTTGAAGTCACCCCCTCAAGTTCATGCCTTGCTGACTTCCCTCTCCTCTCCAACCATCTATCAGCAATCTCAACCCTCATCTACAACAGTGCAAGGTTCACCTTCGGCTCCAGTGGTGCTGTGGAAGCTCCTTCTGCTCCTTCAGCCAATAGCCTTTAAGATACCAGCCCACTTGGGCATGGTCTCTTGTACTATAAATGCAGCTGTAAAGCATGGGCTCACTCTCTTATATCCAGTTCTCACTTCCAACTACTAGGTTCTGTTCTTGTTCCCTGTTTGTGCAGAGGACTGTGATCTAGGTGAGTCTCCCCTGAATAAATAATCCTTTATTACACATAATTCTGAACTAGTGTGGGATTATTTTGTATCTTCTGACATGATCTGGCACCTTGGGCAACAAATGGTGCCAACGTGGACAACAACATTCACATAAAACCTGAGAGAGTTTGGGAAGTAATTCTAGACACAAAAGAAGAGTTTTGGCAGCATTTTCTCAGGTGGGCTCTGTTTGCTAGAAGTAAGTGTACCTCATTTAAGAGAGGCTTCCTGACTCATCTTTAGCTGCAAAAATCTTGCAGCTCTTATGAGGAGCCAATAGCATGCTTCTTAGTGGTGGCAGGACCTTGAAACTCAATAGAGTTGTGGCAATAAACATGACTCTGGCCAGTATCTCTGCCATGAGAAACTCTCAGAAAGCTAAGGAATGGGATGGATCCAGCTGTCAAAGCCATGTCTTTAATCCTAGCCATATTGCTTAGCAAATTAAAGACTTATGTGGTCATAAAAAAGGAGATATACAATAAAGATAGATTCAAAGACAAAGAAAACCTCTAAATGGTTTACAGTGTGTTTAAAAATATATGTAGGCTTGGGTGAGAAAAAAGGATAAAGTCCTTAAAATAAGGAACAGAGTAGTTCAGTGTGGTGGCACACATCTTTAATCCTAACACTTGGGAGGCAGAAGCAGGCAGATCTCTGTGAATTCAAAGACTACCTGGTCTACAAAGTGAGTGCCAGGACAGCCAAAGATACATAGAGAAACCTAGTCTCAAAAAGCCAAAAATTAAAAATAAAAGTAAAAGAAATAGAGTTTAAAATAAAGCTACGTAAAGATGGAAAATACATCGATGCATGTTATTGTGTTGTTTTTAAACTGTATGATGACTGAGGAATGAACAACAGCTGTGAAAAGACATTTGATTATAAATGCTGCTGGATTAATCCAACATAGGTGTTTTGAAAATGACTTGACTTCAAAATTTAAGTCAAAAAGTATGTTACTTTGGAGAAGAGGTTTTGCTTTTGTTTCCACAGTAAATGAGAAGTTGCGAATTCATTCTGAATTAAAAAAAATAAGGTTTGATCAAGGAAGACCTCCTGAGAAATCTCTGATATGAGTGGATGGCCCAGATGTCTGAATTCTACATCCAGAACAGCCCAGAGACTGCTGAATGAGTACTCCAGAATCACAGAATACTCCAGCCAGGACTTGACCATAATTCTAAATTTTCTTTAGGTTCCCATAAAATTATTAGAGCCCCCAATTAGCAGGAAGTAGCCTGAAAGATTATGCCCACATGCCCCAAAAATGAATTATAGATATTTATCTTTGTTTAGAGCATTGGTTACAATATGTTATGAATAATGGTCGTCTGGACAAAAAGCTAAACAAAGGATATTAGATTCAAAGTTCTTGTTTTAAGAAAAAGGGGGAAGTGCTGTGGGAAAGTGGTCTTTTATCCTGTCACTTGCATTATTTTTAATAAAACACTGATTGGTCAGTAGCCAGGCAGGAAGTAAGGGCAGGCAGGAAGTAGAGGCGGAGCAATGAGAACAGGAGAATTCTGGGAAGAGGAAAGGTCAGTCTGCAGTCATCACCTAGCCACAGAGAAAGCAAGTTGAGAATCCCTCAATGAAAATCGTATCAAGCCATGTGGCTAACATAGACAAAAATAATGGGCTAATTTAAGATGTAAGAAAGAGTTAATAAGAAGCCTGAGCTAGTAGGCCAACCGGTTTATAATTAATATAAGCCTCTTACATTATTCTTTGGGACTAAACAACTGTGGGATCAGACAGGACAGAAACCTCGGGCAATACAGCCCCATCTCCCCATCCCCGACTTTTTTTTCTGTCTTTTTTATTGATTTTTTTATTGAGCTCTACGTTTTTCTCTGCTTCCTCCCTGCTTCTCCCCTCCCCTTTGTAGTAGGGAGCTGTGGGCTACGTTCTTGCCACCTAGCTCCCGGCCACCTGGCTAGCTTATGCCCCAAAATAACAACACACAAACTGTATTCATATAAACACTGCTTGGCCCATTTCTATTAATGTGTGTAGCACCACGAGTGCGCTTACCAGGAAGATTCTTAACCTGCATCTGCCTCGGAGAGGAGAATCATGGTGACTGCCTGACTCGGCTTCTTTCTCCCAGCATTTTGTCTGTCTATTCTGCCTACCTAATTTTCTGTCCTATTAAAGGCCAAGGCAGTTTCTTTATTAACCAATAAAATCAACACAAAACAGAAGACTCTCCCACATCATTTCCCCTTTTTCTGTTTAAACAAAAAAAAAAAGGCTTTCACTTTAACATAGTAAGATTCCATATATCAAAACAGTTATCAAGCAAGAATTACAGTTACAATATTTATATCTATTTTATCCTTTATCATAACTAAGGAAAACTATAACTATAACTAACCATTCTTCAACTCCATCAAAGACTCCAGAAGGATAGAATATTACCTAAGTAAACAAGAAGTAAGCAACTTCCAAACTTTAGAAATGATAGAGACGTCTCGTTGCCTGGACAATCACACAAAGTTCCTCTGTACCATTGGGGCATCCATCTTCGGCCTACAGGCCCATAGTTTCCAGCAGACATTTCAATGAAGCTGGGAATTTCAAAGGCAGTTCAGTCACTATCTGCTGTGTCCTGTAGAATGTCTTGCAGACTCTTTCATGAATCAGGAACCCTGAAAGACCATCTCACCTTCAGGCAAGTTCAGCAGTCCTCTTTCTGTGGGTTCTTTGTGTCCAGTTCATGCAACAGTCCAGGCAAGAGCAGTTTTCTTGCCCAAATGGCTAACCAACTCCATAAGGATCCTCTTCGATGCCCATCTTCCTCTCAAAGTAGACTGGTGCTGTCAGGAGCAGAAGTGTCTCATTGTCATGAAAAGCCCTAAGTTATTAAAACATTAAATGTCCTACTCTGTAGTCTTTGAAAGATATGAAGAATGTCTATCTAAAATATATCTATGTACATCTAGAAAATCTAACTAACATGACTACAAACTTGACTATTATTAATGATTATCCATTAACAACCTCTATACATTACATTTTTAAATGAACTACACAATCACAATACTTTAATCAAGATCAGGAATACATATACATATAACAAAATTGACCTTAAGTTTAAATCACTAAAGCAAAATCTATATCAATGCAAATTATTCATACCTATATCATATCCCCCTTTAAATGTAAAAGAAAATTTATAAACAATATTTGGGAATATGGACGCAGTTTTTTCTTTCCAAACTGCTTCCTGCTGTATGGGGGCGCTGTTATTCAGGTCTTTCATGGTATAACCTGTGTGCTAGATTCATCTCAGTCAGCAGTCGAGTGAAGTAATTTTTTGAAGATGTTCACAGCAACCTTTCAGGAGGGCATGGTCTATCATACCATATTGGGATGGAAGCAATCCACAGGGTCTCATCGTCTGTGAAAACAAAAGAAGAATCTCTTTTCCAAAGTGTCATATCCTTAGATCCAAATTCTGAAGTCAAGGTATTTTCAAAATATCTATGTTGGATTAGTTCAACAGCATTTACAAACAAATATCTTTTAGCAGCTGTTGCTCCTTCCTCAGCATTCAAACAATTCAAACAGAGCATAATAGCATACAGCATCAAAATTCTCTGTATATTTTCCATCTTTGTGCGCTTTATTTTAACCTCTATTTTGTTTATTTTTACTTTTATTTTTTGCTTTTTGAGACAGGTTCTCTGTATCTTTGACCTGGAATAACTCTGTAGACCAGGCTGTTCTTGACCTCTCAGAGATCCGTCTGTCTCTGCCTCCTAGGCGTTGGGATTAAAGGCATGTGCTACTACACCTTGAAGTCACAGAGGTCAATCTACCTCTGCCTCCCAAGTGTTGGGATTAAAGATGTGTACTACCACACCCAACTACTCTCTTTCTTCTTTTTCTTTTACTTTAAGAACTTTAACTTTTAGCCTGCATATATTTTTAACACACTGTAAATCACTTAAAGGTTTTTTTTGTCTTTGAATCTCTTTTTACTGTATATCTCTCTTTTTCTGACCACACGAGCCTTACATTACTGAGCAATATGGGTAGGATTAAAGCCGTGGCTTTGGCAGCTGGATCCAGCCCATTCCTTAGCTTTCCAGCCTCATGGCAGAGACACTGGCTGTAGCCATTTTTATTGCCACAACTCTATGGCGTTTCAGGGTCCCTGCCAGTAAGCAAGCTGCAGCATTCTGCTCATAGACCACACTCAGTCGGACCCGGGCCATCTGCCTGAAAGAGTCAGAGTTTGCCCTGGCAGGACGGTCCAGAAAGCTGGCATTTTAAAACAGCACAACCTTTTTCCTGCTACAGCTGAAAACAAACAAGCATGCAGTCAGCTTTTCTCAACACCATTTAAGTGTTTTGTGGCAGGACCTCTTAAGAGCTGCAGGGTTTTGCAGCTGAAGCTGAGTCAGGAAGCCTCTCTTAGATGAGAGTGCTTGCTTGCCTCTAGCAAGCAGAGCAGACCCAAGAAGTTGCTGCTACCAAGAAAACATGCTTTACTCTATTCTTTCCCAAGCTTTCTCGGGCTTTCTGTGGATTCAGTTGGGCACCATTCTGTAGTAGGGAGCTGCAGGCTGCATTCCTGCCACCCAGCTCCTGGCCACCTGGCTAGCTTATGCCCCAAAATAACAACACACAAACTGTATTCATATAAATACTGCTTGGCCCATTTCTATTAATGTGTGTAGCACCACGAGGTGCGCTTACCAGGAAGATTCTTAACCTGCATCTGCCTCAGAGAGGAGAATCATGGTGACTGCCTGACTCGGCTTCTTTCTCCCGGCATCCTGTCTGTCTACTTCGCCTATCTAATTTTCTGTCCTATTAAAGGCCAAGGCAGTTTCTTTATTAACCAATGAAATCAACACAAAACAGAAGACTCTCCCACATCACCCTTTCAACCATCTCCCAAGGTCCCCATTTTCCCAATTTACTCAGGAGATCTTGTCTTTTTCTACTTCCCATGTAGATTGGATTCATGTGTATGTTCCTCTTAGGGTCCTCATTATTGTCTAGGTTCTCTGGGATTGTGATTCGTAGGCTGATTTTTTTTTGTTTCATGCCTAAAAACCACTTATGACTGAGTACATGTGATAATTGTCTTTCTGGATCTGGGTTACGTCACTCAATATAGTGTTTTCTAGCTCCATCCATTTCACCTGCAAATTTCAAGATGTTATTTTTTCTACTGTGTAGTACTCCATTGTGTAAATGTACCACATTTTTCTTATCCATGCTTTGTTCCAGGTTCTGGCTATGACAAACAATGCTGCTATGAACATAGTTGAGCACATGTCCTTGTGGCACAATTGAGCATCCTTTGGATATATACCCAAAAGTGTTATTACTGGGACTTGAGGAAGGTTGTTTCCTAATTTTCTAAGAAATCGCCATACTGATATCCAAAGGGGCTGTACCAGCTTGCACTCCCACCAGCAATGCAGGAGTGTTCCCTTTACCCCACAACCTCTCCAGCATAAGCTGTCATCAGTGTTTTTGATTTTGGCCATGCTTACAGGTGTAAGATGGGGTAACAACACATCCCCATATCCCCATCCCTGACTTCTTTACTGCCTCCCTCAGTTCTGTAAGGCAAATCAGACCTCGGTCTCTGCTGTCATCCATCATCACCATCCAGAGCAAACCTCAGTTTTTTTAACCTTCCTGTTTCCAGCTCTAAGCACACACACATATTCACACATATATACATGCATACATAAGCACATGCATACACATGTGGGCCAAACAATATACATATTCACATGTACACACATTTATACACATGCACATACATTCACACATATATACATGCACACACAAAAGCACGTGCATATACACACAAGAGACTATAAATACATTCACATGTATACACAGCATTCACTTGTACACACATGAGTTCACATGTACACATGTTCACATATACACACACCACATACATTCACATATATACACATGTATTTACACAATTACATACACCATACTATATACACACTCACAGATATACACATGTATACACAGACATACATTTACACACATGTGCATATACACACACCAGACTATATATGTTCACATGTACACACACACACATGTTCGCATGTACACATAAGCATTCACATGTACATATAGACTTCACATATATACACATACACCAGATTATACACATATTCACATACACCATATACATCTACATGTACATATACACCACACATGCACACATCTACATACATGCACACATGTACACATGCATGTAAACAAGTCAGACCATACATACATATATCACATATATGTGGTTGTTGAGATGAAACTGTGTCTCATTAGGCAGCACGCTTGAGGTCTTCATCACTATTCCCTAATCTCTATAGCATGAAATTCCATCAACTCCTATACCCACCCTTCCCAACCGACACAGAACCCCTTTGTCCCTGACTCCCCAGGGATCTTCAGGGTTGCAGGGCTGAGTGAATTACCATTCCTCTCTACCCAGTCCTGGAGCTGTGGAAGGGGACTGGTCATTAGCCCGCAGGGTGAAGGAAGGGCTGGGTAAAGTGGCAGGCCACGCTGATGAGCGGGAACACTCACCTCATTTTCAGGCATACAAACATCTTGATACACAAACTCTGTGACTGATACAAACAGTGAGGCTTGTGGACCACGCTCAAGGGCTCGGGCCTCCAGTGAATCTGAAGTGGTGGCCACTGCAGCCCCTGGCCTTAAATACACATTTGAGAATCTAGTTCTCTCTCACAGGAGGCCAGAGATACTCTATTTACTGCCGAGGAAACCCAAGATCCCAGTAAGTGGCCTGGGTCGCCCCTGCATACCTACCAACATCCCTAACGTTCAGTGATGGATACCTTGTGAAAACAGCAGAATGATGCTTCTCCTTGAATTCATTTCTCAAGATGGCTTCCCATGAGCTGGAACCCTTGCTGGGTGACTCAAGGCCCCAAATGGCATCCTAGCCCCCAGTTTCCTATAAAATCCCCAAATTTGCAACCAAGGCCCGACTACAAAAGCATTGCCTGCCAAAGCCCCAGCAATGTGGGCTACCTCATCTTTGTAATATTAGAAATATTGAAAATAGCTCACAGACACACCATCCCACACCACGTCAGCCACTACAGCTGGCACAGCCCGCCAGGCCTGGCTCCATGCGTCCCGCGTAGGCACCTTGTTGCCATCAGGTCTCGGCTAGTGAGGGTGTCCACAGGGCCAGAACCTTCTGGTGTGTTCGAGGTTTAACCCCTATAGCCAGAGTCAGCCAGTTCTGAGGGGTTGGGGTGGGGGAGGAGGCCCACTCAGCCAAAGTCATGGATCCCCCTCAGCTGGCGGGACATCAAACCTTCCCAAAATGCTTCCATGTGAGGCCAGGCCTGCGCCCGAGTCCTTCACATTGGATTAGTCCCGGGGCTGTTGGACAGCCGCGTCCTCACAACTCCGCTTTCATGCTTGCCCACAATTTGAATGTCATCACACAAAATCAAGGCTAATTGTGAACAGGCCTGCCCCCTCCTTGCCTTCCCTCCCCCTCTTGCCTTCCCAACCACATCTGGATTTCACAACCTCTCCCGGGGCCTGGAGAGCACAGGCTGCGAACTCTTCGACTCTAACTTGATTTCCTTTCCCGTCTCCCAGCCTCCTAAATATGCACCATGGAATGTTCTTCTTTGCTTTGCCTTTGGCCTTGGGTTGCCATTGTCAAGACCGCCCTGCCTGTGAACCCCTCCTTTCTGGGCTTGCTCCCAGCCAATGCTGAGGCTCCTACAAAGGCCAGGGCCTCACTCTGCCCAGGTGTGTGCAAGCTCTGCCCTTCAGACAAACTGTCCCACCAGACTTCATCCTCCGGCATGACACCTCAGCCTGGCACACCCCACAGTCCCCCACCCCAGCCAGCGGTGATGTCTAAAGCAATGGAGAAAGGATTCTACCTGTCAAGGCTTCTAGACCAAGGAAATCGATTTGGGGCAGGAGAAATGGAGGTGCTTTGTCAATCGTAGAGAGCCCCAAAGGAGGCAACTGGGGTGTCTGCCAGGAACCTGTTCTAATAGGTTAAGGAAAGATTGCAGATGCTCTCCAAGGGGAGAATGTGTCCCTACGGACCCAGGGTGTGCCCCTACGGACCCAGGGCTCTTTGGAAGGGATGGAGTTTCCAAAGAAGAGTTTTCAGGTGAGCACTAGTTCGTGCCAAATTCCCCAAAGGGGCCCATTGTGTTAGAGGAACATTAGTTTTCTCTGCTAAAATAGTCATATCATCTCAGAGGCTGTGGGTGGCCATTTGACAGCCCATCACATGAGAGGGGGAGCTGTGGCCAAGAAAGGGATAGTCACCCAGGGCCGAGCAAAAGGGGGTCCTGCCTTTGAGGAATATTGCTGATGGTGCTTTTTGGGGGGACCCCAGAGAAGATGGTCCACTCTGAGAAAGTCCAGGAGAGGTGGGAGACTCTGTATCTGAGTCCCACTTGGCAAATTCAGCTAAGGGAAGTTGTCAAGGGGTAGTGCCAGCCCGTCCACAAGTCAGAGGTTCAGAAGATGGCCATTGGAGGAGGAGCACCAGAACCAGCTCTCCACAGTCATAGGCAGCCTAGGTCCTGAGCAGGGACTTGCCCTGCAGGATGGGCCCGCTCCCACCTCCTCTCCTGAAGCACCAGCCCATCCTGAGCCTGGCTGCCTGAGAACAAGGGTGAGACTAAGGGGTTTATCCTGGTTTGACCTGTACACTCGCCATTCTTATTTCCAGGGGCAGAAACTTAGGCTGGGATGTGCCAAGCACCCAGGAAGAGCCAGAGTGATGACAGGAAGATGTGAATGACATATGGCCTGTTTAATACACACAGAAGCTAGGAGCTGAAGGAACAGGCTGAAAAATAAATGAATGAACGGAGAAACAAATGAAAACTGTTCAGGGCTCACGTGGCCTTTCGCTCTCAGAGGTGAGGGCAGCACGCATCTACCTTCTAAGGGCTGTGACAGGAATTTCAATGCAAGTGTCTTTGTGGGCATCTGCCGAGAATGGGGACTAGACGCATGCTGGCAGCCAGGAGAGTCGTGGAAAGAAAGCTGTCCTTCCCACAGTCTGCCTGCCTTTCCCTCTGACCTTCCCAGCCACTTCATTGATTCCCCACTGCATAGCTGAGGCAGATTTTCCTAGGCCCTTTGTCTGGTTGGCCAACTGAGAACACAGCATAAGGTCCCAGATCCACCCACAGCATTTGTGACTCCCTGGGCAAGGGCACTGTGGGAGGAACCCAGTAGGTCCCACACACCAACCTTTGTCCTGAGGTTCAAAGAGCAAGAGACCCACTTTATAGATTCAGAAACTGAGGCACAGCAAATGGGAACACACATTTGCTGTCACACAGAAACCTGGTGATGAGACCGAAACTTCTGTCTTCCCTCCAGGAGCCACAGCGGCTGACTGATGGCTGTGATGCTGCAATTAGATAATCACCATGGTAACTACAGGACTCCAGCCCCCCCTCCCCCCAGAAGATGTAGGAGTTGTAGAGGTCACAGAGCTGGAGATGGACCCTATTTGGTTTCTAGGCTGCATCCCTGGAGGAAGATGCTCAAGTCCTGCCGCTCCCGAGGACAATGGTGACGCCATATTGCAGGTCAAGGCTCTGGGGGTCAGCCGGCTCCACAGGAACACAGAGACTGCCTTGTGTGACTCCTCACTGAGGCATGATCTAAGAAGCCCAAGTCTCCCCCTGCCTGACCCCAACTCCTGCATAAGCAGCCAATGTCAAAAGCTTCAGGCTTGCAGTTCCCGTCATCTATGGCCACGTTTATGGTTACAACGAAAGCTAGCAGGTGCTGGCGACTGAACACGTCAGTCCTGGCCCAGACCCAGAAGCCCGCCACCGTCCACACTCAACAAGGCTTCTTGGAGACTACATTTATCAAGGTCACCAGCTCTACGTGCAGCTCTGATGAACCAATGACAAAATGGGCCAGATGTGTAGGAAAAAGTCTGCCCAACACCCCCATTTGCAGCACGGATGCTGAGACAAGGCTGCTTCTGCCTCTTTCTCTGGATCTGTCATTTGGGGTCCAGCCAGATGAAGGATGAGGATCCATGTGAGGGCCCTACAGGGCCGATGAGTTGATTTCTAGAAGATTCTGGTCAGGTGACATCCCCAAAAGTCATTGAGCAACTTAGTCACTCTGCCGGATTGGCACTTATCAGTCCTGTTTGGGAGGTTCACCATATACCCCAGTATGACCTCAGACACACCTCACAGGCCAGTGTGGGAGTCAGTCTCTAACCATTACGTGTCAATTAGAGCACGGTTACCCACTCACAGTAGTGGGGGAGCAGGCTGCCTTGTCCACTAGAGGACAGGAAGAGAAGGCCTCCCTGTTCCCTCCATGCGACACCAAAAATGGCACTGGATCCAGCCAGCACCCTTGCCTCTTAGCGCCAGTTGCGCTGGTTGGAACCTGGAAGAGAAGGTGCTTAGAAAATCAGTGATGTCTCCACTCCCGCCCCAACTCCCACCTTGCAGCTTGTACCTTGGACTTTTATATCACAGCACTTCATTCCCTCAGCACAGGGCTCTGTCCTCTGCATTTCTGCCTGATCAATGTTCCCTCAGAGATCAACGCAAACATCAATTTCCAATAGAAGCCGTTCTGAGCACAAGCTACCTCTCCCAGCATGCTGCCGCATCTGAGTCAGACTCCCTGAGTTTGACCCTGGAGAGCAGGCATTGGTCTGCTGGTCCATCTGACTGGGAGTAAGATCTCTGGACCAGGAGAGATCTGGGTATTGGAAGGAAATGATAGGGATCCAGGCTCTGCCTATGAGACCCACACCCCCATCACAATTGACATTGATGGGGACACAGATTGTGTCTAAGACACAGACACCAGATAGGGGAATGAGAGGGGAGAAGAGAGGAAGTAGGAAGGGAGAAGGGGAGGATAGGAGAAGGAGAGAGAGAGAATAGAAGGGAGAAGAGAGGGAAGAGGAAAGGGAGAGGGAGGAGAAGAGAGAGGGAAGGGGGCGGGAGAGAGACCACTGATCCTGGACTCTTGGTGAAGGCTAAGTAACTGGGTGTCTGGTGTTCGGAAAATCTGGTGATGGAGGTGACCTTGACAGATATGTTGAAACCAGAGCACCATGGCAAGGCCGACATGGTGTAAGGACCCTTCAGAGGGATTCTGCTGTGACGTGAGAGCTGCATAGCCCACAGTCACCTGCACGTGGGAGATCTGTCTATATCTTCCCGCCCCTGCTGTCTCCACCTTCCTGTCTTATCCCCTCTCTGAGACTCCATATTGCTCCAGAGTTTAGGCCTCATTCCTAGACCTTGAGGCACTGGGCCAGGATCTGTCTTTGACCTGTTTTATACTTGCCCTGAGGGTCTCAGAGGCACTTTCTCCAGGAAGACACCCAAGAATTCCACAGCCCCTGCTTCCCTGATGTCATCGGTAGTCCAGCTAGACCATCACTCCTTAACCCCTTCTGGGCTGCAGAGGCCTCGGTACCAGGAGCCTCAAACAGAGGCCCTGGAAGCCCCCTCACCTTCTGCCTTCAGTACACAAGCACATAATGTACGGACACCCTGTATATCAGTTAAGGAGAAAGGCAGCCCTTAGGGCCATGGTCCTGTCCTGCTCAGGGCCCCTGGCAACTGTCCCCCAAGTCTGAGAAAACCTGAGCTCAAGCTGCAATGACTGAGTTGCTAGAAAGCTCCATTTCTACCCTGTGCACAGGAGACTCAAACAGGCTGCAAGCTGGCCAGACTTTAACCCCTTTCCAAGTACTCTGCTGAGGTCTGGCCACACTGGGATCCATTCAGCCTTGTGCTTTACAGACCAGTCTGTGTGGACGCCAGCACCCTATTGCAGGAGCATCCCAGGACATATCTCAGATGCTTGGCTGAAGCAGAACTGCATCAATGCATTGGCCTAAACTGACGAGGATTCCATTTCTTAGCCATCGTGAACTGGATTTGCTATATGCAGTGATATCCATGCAACGAAATTTGTAAGTGTCTCTGACACTTACAAGCAAGGAAACTGAGGCTCACTGAGACCAAGGAACTTGGCTGCTTGCCAAGCTTGGAGTCCTTTGTCCTTGGAACTGTAAGCCACAGTCTGAGCAGCTGGCTTCACACAGACATGAGTTCCACTCACCCCAAGTGTGGATGGCTATCAGTTCTCTGTGGGTGGGGAAGGAGGCCCAAGTTCACCTGTGAGGTCTCCTGGCCACTCTTGCCTGTAGCCCCAGGTACCCCTGAAGTACCAGGTTCTCCCTGGGCTGTGAAGGTCCCCTGCTGCTGGCCTGTGGGGCTGGGCCTCGCTGTGTAGCCTTTAACATTTTCTATTTAAATGCAAATTCTGACTTTTCCTTGGCAGCAAGCTAAAGTTTTTTGCACTCAGATGAGGGTCAGGATTATAATTTATCCACAGGCCTTTTCTAACAATTATTATTTATTCAAGGGGGAGGACAGATTCTCTGGAGCCAGGGAGAAGGAGCCCCTGGGAACAGCTGGCAGAGGCCTCTGGACCTCCTCCCTGAGGCAGCAGAAGGGATGCCAGCCCAGAGGAAGCACAGCTGACCCAATGACATGCGGAGTCAGGTATGGGTGACTTGAGACTTACTTCATATGACAATGATGACAGTGCAGATTGCCATAGGCTGGGGACCCAGAAGAGGTCCCTGGGCCAGTGTGGGAGCCCAGGAAGGCTTCCTGGAGAGGCGACAGCTGCTCACAGACCTTCAGTGTGCTGAATAATCAGTTAGACTACTCATAACCCGGTGTCATCTACGAGGGACAATTAAATAAGATCCACCCGTGGGATAAATAGATGCTTCTAGAAAAAAAAAACTTAAACTGTCTGCCAATAGATGCATAAGGCCAATCAGTGACGGGAAATCACAGCAAAACACTGGCAATAATCTAGGTATTCAGGGGGGCCTAGACGGCAGTAATCTAGGTATTCAGCGGGGGTGGGGGTTAGATAGAAGAATGATGCTGAGCCGCACGGTGGGATGCTAGGCAAACATGTAAAAGGACAAGGGCTTTACATATAATGGCGATGATCCCTGAGTCATGGGAGGCTGCATTCAGAGCAGGTGTGATGTTTGCAAAGGGCTGCAGGCGGCTGCTATTTTGTCCTAATAAGATTCAGACAAAATAGGGTGGAGTTTGTCCATCACGGGGATCAGAGAGGCTGGAGGTCAGGGATGGGAGGGAGGAATTGGCTTTCAGTATTTGTGCTCTGCACACAGTGAGTGTAGACTAACCGCAAAACTGAATTTAGGAAGTAGATTTTCAAGCTGCCCAACTGAGTGACTGAGGGGTCAGGAGGATAGCGACCTCCCCACCCCATCCTGGCTTTAAGGAATATCAGCATCATGGCCCTGGGCTTTGCTGGAGATCATTGGACCCAGCCCCAGGCATGACCCCAACATGCCTTGACAGGCTATGACAGGCCTGGCCAGGAGGCTTCACTCATGCACCTGAAAGCCCAGTATGTTGGGTAGATACTGCCTTGCTGGGACTGGGTGCCTTCCTGGCAGAGGGACCGGGGGTGGGGGGGACATGGCTAGCATCTTCAAGGAACAGTGGACTCAGTTGTGGTACTGGAGACCACAGGATGTGAGAGATGAGTGAGGCCAGAACAGACTGTGGGGGTTCTGGCGTGGGTGCCAATTGTCAGCTGTGGACAGCAGGGAGAGCAGGGACAGCAGGGAGGTACCCAAGAAACAAGGTGGCCCTCTGCTCTGTGAACCAGCAAAAAAGTTGGGTGAGAGTTGGGCCTCACTGAGGGTGCCCTGTCAGAAGGAAGAGGAGGGACAGGAGGGGACCAAGTGGGGTGGAGGCTGCAGTGGGGGGTAGGGGCTAGTGGCCTCTGGGTGTGCCAAGGCAAGGAAGGCTGACTGAACACTGGGTGGGGAAGGCTTCTGGAGGACTGACTACCAGAGGCTAAGAGAGACCAGCCCCGACGGGGTGGCCAGGGCTGCATAGAGACTATTGGAGGAGAGGGGAGGTGAACTGAGTTTCGCTTTGAGGAAACCTAGTGGAATGATTTGGGACCCACAGTCTCCCTAGAGTCAGTTGGTCTAGGCTTGTCTCCCTGACCCCTGAAACAACCAGGACCCACTTTAGGGTTGAAAGGTTAGTGTCCATGCCAGCACCCAGCACAGTTTCCTGACACACAGTAGATGCTTAGTAAACACAACTGGACACGTGGCTCACAAGACACACAAGAGGCAACCTGCCCCTTCCTCCCTGAGAAGCAGGAGGCTGTCAAATCCTTCTCTTGCGTACATAATGTAAAACTCAGCGCATCCATGGAGGCATCCGCAGCCTGGCTGGGCTGAACCAGGACGGGAGACAGCACTGGGAGCCGCAGATAAGGGGCCGCTGCAGACAGCCTGTCGCTCAGCCTATTAGACACCGCCTCAGCCCTCCCCTCCCCTGCTCATTAATACTCAGGGTGAATAGAACCCTGAATAAAAATCGGCCCGGGCCACAAACAGAGGATTGAAAGGTAACTGTCAACAGGAGGATTTGCTCCACAAAGGGACCAGCTTCACGCTCAGCAAGTGATGCTGGCCCTTGTCTCCACAGCTGCAGTTTCCAGAGACTGTGGATGGGTTTTGCTTTTTTCTTTCTTTTATCCTTTTTGGTTTTTGTTTTTTTAAATAGCATTTATTACCACACTTTTGAAAGGCTTGTGTTCTCTCTGCTGCATACTCATTCCTGAGTGTATGTGTGTATGCACACATCTGTGTGTATGTGTCTGTGTGTTCTCTCCCCTGTGTGCACACTCCTTTGATTGTGTATTGCTTGTGTGTAGGTGCGTGTGTTCTCTCTGCTGTGTTCTCACTCCTCTGTGTGTGTATGCATGTCTGTGTGTAAGTGTCTGTGTGGTCCCTCGGCTGTGTGTATGTGCATGTCTGTGTGTTCTCTCTCGCCATGTGTGTGCACATGCATGTGTATATGGGTCTGTGTGTTCTCTCTGCTGTGAGCACACCCCTGTAGATGCACATGTGCGTATGTGCACCAGTCTGTGACACCCTTCATTCATGGACACTGATTTGTCTGTTCCTAGTCTAACAGGTCCATCTTTCAGGAGATAAAAGGAGCCATAGCACAGGTGGATTCTGGGAAAGGATGTGTCTGTCACTGCAGGACTGGACTGTGGCAAAGAGGGACCAGGAGAAGGAAGAGGGCACACAGCTGGGATCCCACACTGACCCCTGAGTCAAGGAACAGTGGCATAAAGAATACTGGCTCTGGTCTGGTCACACCCTCCTACTCAGGAGCTCTGAGTGTACAAAGAGGGGCTATGCATACACAATAGCCCAATGGTCACCCAGAATTCTGCTGTGAGAACTTGTTCCTCGTGAGCGCAAAGCCAGTTCTCCACATTGCAAAGAATACAGCTCAACAAGATGAGGCTTTGGAAGAACACATGAGATAAAATACCAGAACACTTGCCTGCCTTCAAGTGAGTCAAGGTGACTGGAAAGAGCCCCCCGAGAAAAACAAGAAGCCAGGAGTCTAGTCAGGGAAACCTTGGGGAATCTTGCTGCCACTGAGCAAGTCAGCTTCCATTCTGTGCACTCAGTTTCCCTCACCTGTGAAATGGGCCATTAGGACCTCATACTCTTTTAAAACATCCTTCTCAACTACAAAGCAGTGGCTCACTGCACAGAATACAGATGGAAGCCGGGGAAACTTCCACCATTCACATGGCCGAGCAGATGAAACAGAGTCAAGATTCTGAGGACTGGGGGAGGGAGACTGGGGGAGGGGGACTGGGGGAGTGGGGACTGGGGGAGGGGAACTGGGGGAGTGGGGACTGGGGAGTGGGGACTGGGGAGTGGGGAGTGGGGACTGGGGGAGTGGGGAGTGGGGGAGTGGGGACTGGGGGAGTGGGGAGTGGGGACTGGGGGAGTGGGGAGTGGGGACTGGGGAGTGGGGACTGGGGAGTGGGGAGTGGGGGCTGGGGGAGTGGGAAGTGGGGAGTGGGGGAGTGGGGACTGGGGAGTGGGGAGTGGGGACTGGGGGAGTGGGGAGTGGGGGAGTGGGGAGTGGGGACTGGGGGAGTGGGGAGTGGGGACTGGGGGAGTGGGGAGTGGGGGAGTGGAGAGTGGGGACTGGGGGAGTGGGGAGTGGGGACTGGGGGAGTGGGGAGTGGGGGAATGGGGAGTGGGGACTGGGGGAGTGGGGAGTGGGAATGGGGGAGTGAGGACTGGGGAATGGGAACTGGGGGAGTGGGAATGGGGAGTGGGCCACTTGTAAGTTGACAGCAGAAATATCAGGCAGCAAAGCAGGCTGCTGAACAGCTGAGCCATTGCATACCTGGGCATTCATCCCAAAGAAACAAAGACTCATGTGCCCATAAAACCCTGTACAAAGTGTTTATAGCAGTCTTACTCACAGAAGCCCAAACCTGGAGCCAACCCACATGCCTTTCAGCAGGTAAACAGAGAGACAAATGGAAGCACAGTCCTGCCAAGGAATACTACTCAGCCAGGACAAGAGCAGCTACCGATAAACACAACCAACCTGGAGATTCCAGAAAATTATGCTGAGTCAAAAAAGCTCAAACTGGAAGTTTGGAGAGAGGGCTTCTGCCCATATGCCTTTGCTAAAGTAGAAAATGACCCCAAACAGAGCCCATCTGAGACTGTAGGAGCTGGGGCAGGCAAGTGTGTGCATACAAGGGAACACAGGTACCCTACACCAATATGGATGTCTTGTACCCTGACAGGGTTGTCTCTTGTTCACCAGTGTTAGTCTCTAGTGCCTGCCAGAGGCCATCATTGGAAGTTGAGTAAGGGCTGCATGAGAATTCTGTGTCTCTTCTAGCAGCTGTGTGTCCCCAGGATTCAGAAGGAAACTTGTTTACAAAGAGAGACCACATACAGGACTGTCCCTGGCAAGTAAATGGGTGTCTGTAGACAGGGCTCCAGGACCTTTGGGTTGGCTGCTACCTCTAAGCTCTTCAAGACATGCCAGACCTTTGGTTTGGTGACCTGTGGGTGGGTGGGGCCTATGGGTCTGCAGTAGGCACTTTTTGCCACAGCCTTGATTTTCCAATTTTCCAGGACATGAGAGTCTCTCTGTGCATTGACTTCTATGACCAGTAGCCACCTGGACCATGTGAGCATTCCAGGATGGAAGGGACAAGCCAGGTTAAACTGAGGCAGGTCTCCCTAAAATACTGGAGTCCATCTATATTGGGACATGCCCCTGTCATACCCACACCCAAAATTATAGCCCCCATACCTATTCCCATCCCACATCCTGGCATGTCCATACCCACATCCAAATAACGCCCCCATTCCCATTCCTTCCCCACATCCCCCTATGTCCACTCCTGTCCCACATCCCCCATGCCCACTCCTGTCCCACATCCCCCATGCCCACTCCTGTCCCACATCCCCCATGCCCACTCCTGTCACACATTCCCCATGCCCACTCCTGTCACACATCCCCCATGCCCACTCCTGTCACACATTCCCCATGCCCACTCCTGCCACACATCCCCCATGCCCCACATCCCCCATGCCCACTCCTGCCCCACAGCCCCCATGCCCACTCCTGCCCCACATCCCCCTATGCCCACTCCTGCCCCACATCCCCCTATGCCCACTCCTGCCCCACATCCCCCATGCCCACTCCTGCCCCACATCCCCCATGCCCACTCCTGCCCCACAGCCCCCATGCCCACTCCTGCCCCACATCCCTCCATGCCCACTCCTGTCTCACATCCCCCATGCCCACTCCTGCCCCACAGCCCCCATGCCCACTCCTGCCCCACATCCCTCCATGCCCACTCCTGTCTCACATCCCCCATGCCCACTCCTGCCACACATCCCCCATGCCCACTCCTGCCACACATCCCCCATGCCCACTCCTGCCCCACATCCCCCATGCCCACTCCTGCCCCACATCCCCCATGCCCACTCCTGCCCCACATGCTCCCATGCCCACTCCTGCCCCACATCCCCCATGCCCACTCCCATCCCACATCCTGGCATGTCCACCTGCTGCTTATTGTCTGCTTTCATAAGTGAGTTCAGAGCCCTTCTCTCCCACAGTAGCACTGAGCTTGGCAGAGAATTCTAGAAGCCCCCAGAACTTGGCCATCCAGACCTCAGGTCATTCTGGAAGCTGGTCAGAAACCCAGCAGTTCCTCCTAAATGAAAGTCTACTATCAAAATTAATGAATGGGTCAAGGGACACCAGGTTGCTGGTCAAGCATTGTTTAAATACTGGGCTTAACTACAAGAAAGTTTCTGGAAGAGTCAGTAAGGTAGACAGATCTCCCCAGTGTAAATGGCCTCATCAGACTACTGAGGCCTGGTGAGAGCAGAAGAGGCCTTCCTCACTGAGATGTGAGCCAGCAGTTGCCAGGACACCTCTCCCACCAGAATGGGTCCTTCCTACTGCAAAGTCCTTCTTGTTTAATATTTAACCACAGCAATGAAAAAAAAATGACTAATAAGAATAGATGAGATAGAGAGATGATAGATGATGAATCATGGATGGATGGGTGGGTGGGTGGATGGATGGATGGGTGGATGGATGGGTGGATGGATGGATGATGGGTGGATGGATGGATGAATGGATGGGTGGGTGGGTAGGTGGATGGATGGGTGGGTGGATGGGTGGGTGGGTGGATGGATGATGGGTGGATGGATGGATGAATGGATGGGTGGGTGGGTAGGTGGATGGATGGGTGGGTGGGTGGATGGGTGGATGGGTGGATGGATGGATGGATGGATGGATGGATGGATGGATGGATGGATGGTTGGATGGATGGATGGATGGATGGGTGGGTGGTTGGATGGATGGATGGATGGGTGGGTGGGTGGGTGGATGGATGGGTGTATGGGTGGGTGGGTGGATGGATGGATGGATGGATGGATGGATGGGTGGATGGATGGATGGATGGATGGATGATGGGTGGATGGATGGATGATGGATGGGTGGATGGATGGATGGGTGGGTGGATGGGTGGATGGATGGATGGATGGATGATGGGTAGATGAATGGATGGGTGGGTGGATGGATGGGTGGGTGGGTGAGTGGATGGGTGGATGGATGGATGGGTGGGTGGATGGGTGGATGGATGGATGGATGGATGGATGATGGGTAGATGAATGGATGGGTGGGTGGATGGATGGGTGGGTGGGTGAGTGGATGGAAGGGTGAGTGGGTGGGTGGATGGATGGGTGGATGGATGGATGGATGGATGGATAGATGGATGATGGGTAGATAGATGGATGATGGATGGATGGGTGGGTGGATGAGTAGATGAATGGATGGGTGGGTGGGTGGGTGGGTGGATGGGTGGATGGATGGGTGGGTGTGTAGATGGGTGGGTGGATGGATAGATGGGTGGATGGATGGACGGATGGATGGATGGATGGATGGATGGATGGATGGATGGATGGATGGATCGGTGGGTGGGTGGGTAGATGGATGGATGGATGGATGGATGGATGGATGGATGGATGGATGGATGGTGGGTGGGTGAGTGGGTGGATAGGTGGATGGAGGTAGATGATAGATAGACAGACAGACAGACAGATAGACAGAAAGACAGATAGACAGATAGACAGATAGACAGATAGACAGATAGACAGATAGACAGATAGATAGATAGATAGATAGATGAGAGAGAGATGATCACTCCATATCCATGGGGTTAGTTTCCAGAATCCCCTGCTGACGCCAGTCTCTGTGGACACTCACGTCCTCATGTGCAATGGTGCACAAGCAGAACTCACAAGCATCCTTCAAACCATCTCTGGACAACCTGCTCTAATGCAGTGTGAGGGCTGCAGGAATCATCTGTGCATGATCAGCAAAGATGGGGGGCATGTTTGGATGGCTCTGATGATGTAGACCTTGTACATGCAGGGCCACCTCTCTATGTGTCCATATCCACAGATCTTATAACTCTGGAGAAACCTGATACAGAGCTACCTTTCTCATACAAGAGTGAATGCCTCACAGCCAGGGCCCAGAGCTCTGTCCAGGGACAGGACCCAAGAACTTCAACTTTAAAAACTTGTTTAAGTGTATTTCTGGCTAGCTCTTATATCCTAAACTAACCCATCTCCATTAATCTGTGTATCGCCACATGACTGTGGCTTTCCGGGTAAAGTCCCATCTGGCATCTGTCTCTGGCAGGGCTACGTGGCTTCTCCTCGACTCTGCTTTTTTCCCCCCAGCATTCATTTAGTTTTTCTGCCTAGCTCTATTCTGCTAAGTCACTGGCTGAAACAGCTTTATTCATTAACCAATAAAAGCAACACATATACATAAGGACTTCCCACACCACGACAGCTTGAGAGTTTTCTGCCCTCCACATAGGCCATCTTCACACAGCCTTCTCATGATAGGACACACCTGGAATCTTCATTGCACTACCAATGAGGCACAGCAAAGCTAGACCACTCATCCAAGGACACACAGCAGAGAGGCCCTGGAGAGAATTTGATCTAATGCTCACTTGACCTTGAATCCAGTCCCTAACTACCTTCCTACATGGATTTTGATAATAAAACTCCCAAATCACAAATGATTCCTGGAAGATGTGCTGAGTGAGGACCTACAGGACCCTCAGTCACAAACATGAAATGTATGTTCCAGTTGCCTAGGAGAAGAGCTGCAAAATGGAGCAGAGAGATGTGATGGGATACTCAGGTCCGGGGCAGAGGGCAGAGAAAGTAAGGACAAGAAAGCGAGGAGGGGTATAGAGGTGAAGCAGGCCATAACCTCACACTTACCCTTCCACAGTTTTTACCCAGCTCTGCTTTCCCAAGAGCACTCATCCCTGTTGGTGCTCATGCCCACATGTCTTCTGAACTGTCCAGTTCATCACTGGGCACACAGCATCATGCCCACATGTTCATGCCCACGTGTCTTCTGAACTGCTCAGCTCATCATTGGGCACACAGCATCATGCCCACGTGCTCGTGCCCACGTGTCTTCTGAACTGCTCAGCTCATCATTGGGCACACAGCATCATGCCCACGTGCTCGTGCCCACGTGTCTTCTGAACTGCTCAGCTCATCATTGGGCACACAGCATCATGCCCACGTGCTCGTGCCCACGTGTCTTCTGAACTGCTCAGCTCATCATTGGCACACAGCATCATGCCCACGTGCTCGTGCCCACGTGTCTTTTGAACTGCTCAGCTCATCACTGGGCACACAGCATCATTTATTTTGCTTTGAGACAGTTTCTCACATAATCCAGACTGGCCTTGAATTCATTAAGTAACCAAGAATAACCGTGAACTTCTGGTCCTCCCGACTCCACCTCCAGAGCTTGGTGAGGGTGCAGGGGATACAGCTGTACACCACCACACCCAGTTTACATAGTACTGGAGTTAAAACCCAGGGCTTCATAAATTCTAGGCAAACACTGCACCAACTGGACCACATCCCTGGATCTAGTGATTTCTTTTCTAGAAGCTTGAACACTTTATGAGAGATGCACAGAGTAAATCATCATCTGAGAAGGCTTTGGTGTCAGATGGTCTGGATTTGGCTCTGCCCGATCCTTGCTTTGGAATCCTGCCCACATTGCTTCCCTCACTGCCCCAAGTCTCAGTTTCCTCACTTTGGAATAAGGATCGTACTCTCTACCCAGAGCTTTTCTTGGGCATTTCCTTGGATATAACCCTGTTCAAAGTGTCTTCTTAAGCATAGCCTCCAGGATAGATGCATGGATGGGCAGGTAGATGATTGGATGTGCAAGTTCATGCATAGATGCTTAAATAAGATGGTGAATATGTGAATAGATGCTTGGTTGGATGGATGCATGAGCTGATTGTTAGGTGGATGACTGGGCACATAATTGGGTGTTTGGTTAGAAAGATGCATGAATGGATGAATGCATGGATGGATGGGTGACTGTGTGGATGGATGGATGGGTGGGTGGGTGGATGGATGGATGGATGGATGGATGGATGGATGGATGGATAGATAGATAGATAGATAGATAGATAGATAGATAGATAAGTAGATGGATGGAAAATTTGGTAGATGAATGTATAATGGATGTAATGCTCAATTCCATTGTAAATTAATTGAATTAACAATTTTTAGGGCATTAGTGCAGCATACCCCTGGTATATCTGTAAGAATATTTCCATAGAAGACCAAGGGAAGACACCTGCCCTGAGTGGGTCATGGCACCCCATTGGTAGGGGCTCCACACTGAAAGAGAAGGGAAAGAGAAGAGGGTGATCTGAGGGCCCTCTCTATGCGCTTCCTCACCCACTGAGATGTAAGTAGTAGCCTCTTGACGCTAAGACTTTCTCTCCATGAGACGCTGAACACTCAAACTGTGAGCTGAGATAAACCTTTTCTCCCCTAAAGTGCTTCTCATCAGAGTATTGTACCACAGCAATAGTGGCTTAGAGACTGAATCACTTCAGGAGCCTCCAGAACTCTGACTTTGAAACCTCAGATCGCCTGGCTCCTCTTGGTCTCCAGAAATCCACCCTGCTGGAAAGTAAAGGAAGCAGGTGGGAGCATACACCTATTCATGGAGAGCTGTGGAAGACCCCACATCAGCCCCTGCTCCCTTGGAGAACCCACAGCCCACATTACCCCACAGTGGGACCCCTCATAGTCCACCATCAGCCCCCAGGACTGGAGAAAGTCATATTGTGGAGGCGGGATCCAGAGCATCAGCCCCCAGGACTGGCGAAAGTCATATTGTGGAAGCAGGATCCAGAGCATCATATCTGCTTCTCCAGCTACTGTACCCACCAGCAAGGGGAACACTCGGGGTTCTAGAGAGTGTCCACGCTGCATGGCATGGGAAAGTGACGGCATGGGAGTGAATCTGCAATGGCAGCGGGTATCCCTGAGATCTGTGACTGAGAAAAAGGAAAGGCCACTCACCTGTGGACCCATCGAGTCACAGGATCACCTGAGAGAACCAGAGGCTCTGCTGGGGAGCATCGTCACCCTCAAAGCATCCCATCCCAAACTCTCCAGGGTACCATGAACAACCGCAGCCTCTGTGCCCAACCTTCCAGAATAATGCCACAGAAAACCTCTTCTCTAGTGTCCTGGTGCAGCAGGGGCCCCAGGATACAACTCTCAGGATAATGGGATGATCCCTGAGTGTGAGCAGCAGAAGGGAGAAGGGTGAAGAGCCCATAGGAGAATTCCTTGCTGTCAACTGGTGGTCTATTTCCCCGACACCATTTGCTTGTATACAGATAAGGAGTTATCGTAAATGGCCATGTCTTTCTCAATTTGTCCTTAACAGTCAATCCCACTTTCCTTCCACGATACTATCTGGGCAGGATGAGAAACGCATTCAGTAATCCCCCGGGATCTTCATATATCAATATCAAATGGTCTGAAATTGACCTGGTATAAAATCCAGTTCTTCAGCCAGCAAGAGGTAAAATCAGAATGAAGTGAATTTTAGTGTTCACCGTGCTTGGCAGAGGTTGGGGGTCCCAGCACCAAAGCCTGTGTTTTCTGGGACCTTAATGAGAACAAAGCTTCATTCCCCCCTCTGAAAGGGACCCCTTCTGTATCTGGTTGACGGTGGACATCACAGAGAGCTGGGCACAGCAGGGGAAGCTCTGGGAATCTTCACTTTGCACCTGAGGCCCAGGGGCAGGGCCTGGACTTGGAGACAGCCCTCATAAGACATCCTGTCATCGAGCCCACATTCTTCCAGACTTTGCTGACAACTTGGCTGGTAGTGACTTAGAAAGGCTTCTGCCTGCTGGCAGCCCCGGAGCTCACCGGGGTAGAAGTTTTCTTCTGCTTCCATTCTGAGGTCTCCAGGGTTTACTCGGCTCAGCTGTGATAGAAACAATGACCAAAACCTACTTTATTTCATCCCCAGAACAACCTGCATTTAAGATAATGAGAAAATTAAAGCCTGGGGCACTAGAAGAACTTCTCAAAGCCGTGTATGGCACAGTTGAGAGTCTGCTCTTGGCCACTGCAATCTAACCAGCAAGCACTTAGTAAAGTCTGGTGGTAAGGGCAGGAGATGGGAGGAGGGAGAGAGGCAAAGATGGAGGGGGAGAAAAAGGGGCAGGGAGAAAGAAAACGGAGAAAGGGATCCTGAAGAAGGCCCAAGCACATCGGGTACTTTGGGGACAGAGAGAGGAAGGTGAAGTCCCATGAGGGGGCAGCGGGCTTCCTGCAGGGGGCTAGCCAGGCTGAGAAGCAGGAGTCTTGGGCTTGCTTCTTCTGGACTCCTTGTTGCTGCCCTTTCCTACCAGGTGGGAAGCGTGGTGGGATCACTCAGGTGGGGAGGAGGTGGAACCTGTCCTAGAGAAGAGGCTGGTCAGGAGTCAGGAATCAAGCCTCCCTAAAGGAACTGGGGAACAGCCACCTCTGTCTCCAAGATGAGGCCAAGAAACACAAGACAGGCTGGAGACAAACTCTACCAGCATCCTTAAGCATCTGAACCTCCATCTCCAACCTTCACACGACAGGTGACAGGAACGACCTTGGATGGTTAGGAGCTCAGTGAGCCATAGGGTTCCCACACCTGCCAGTAGCTCACAGAGCACGGCCTGTCCCCACCCTAGAAAGATGCTCACAGGTCAGAGGTGGCGGGGCATGGGGTTTACTGGTTGATCCCCAGTGCCTGGGACATAACTGCCTCATGGATGGATGGGTAGACAGACAGACCAGATCGATATGGCTCAACTCTAGGCTGCAAACTTGCCCTCAGGAAAGGGGACCTCATCCCTTTCTAAGGGAAGCGGCCTCCTGCAGTCCCAGCTGGGTTCTCAGCCTGGAGCTGCCAGGCTCCTTTCATAGAAATCCGCATTTCCCGATCCACGTGGATCTCCAGTGTGAAGGGAGCCGGGACTACGAGTCGACCAACAGAAAAGCCAAAAAAAAAAAAAAAAAAAAAAGCTGTGAGGAGCAGAGCGGGTCCCACCCTACTGCTGGTGGGGCAAATGAACAGGTCCCAAAGGACAGCGTAGGCAGGCCCAACTGGCGGTGGAGGTGCGGCTGTGGTGGCTCTTATCAGGTAAGCTGTCAAAACAAAGAAGAACCTCACTGAGCACTGGCACAGGGGCAAGAAACCTGTCAGCATTGGCCAGGGCACGACAGCAGTCCACTGACCAGGGGCAACTACTAAGGACAGACTCAGGATTTGAACCTGAGCCTTCACCTGGACTCCCCAAGCTTCACACATGTGGTGTACTAGGTGGGGCCATGGGTCCAAGCAGAACCTTCCCTGCTGAAGGGTCACCACCCAGAAAAGCAGACACTGGATCTGGTTCTGTGGGTGGATTGGTGTCTTGTGGTCATTCAGACATTCGCGGGAAGAGGAAGAGCAGCGGCTGAGGCTTCCAGGAATCATCACCATGTGAGGCCCAAGCCAATCGTAATAATGATTGTGTTTGCCAGAAGGTTCCCAGGAAATGAGTGAGCCGACCCCCAAAACAATGTTTTCTAAGATCTTCAGTTTCTGTCCAAACAACCCAAAGCGTGTTGTTTCGCCTCTCAACCAGCTGCGCTCCAGCCTCACTGGCCTTCCGTCCACGTTCTGAATGCTCCTGGATCTGGCTGCCCCAGGACACCACCCCCACCTTTTATATAACCAGCTTCTGCTCATCTTTGAATTTCAAACCAAAAATCTTCTTCTCAGAAATGCCTTCCCTACTCATCCTTCTTGTGCAAACCGTCACCAGCCAGTTCTTCAGGTTTGCTTCCTAGGAGTAAGACAAAGTTGTTATGTGCATACACCTGCTTCTTGGCTTGTTCGACCTATCTTCCTCTTAATACTATGGATGCTGTAAGGGAAAGGATGAAGCCCCAGGACCTGGCATGCAGTAGACAGCACCTGGATGGGCAGATGAATGGGTGGGTGGGTTGGTGGTTAGATGGATGGATGGACGGATGGACAGATGGACAGATGTAGTGACAGATGGATGACTACTGAAATTGGAGAACCACCTTCAGGGATAGGACTCAGACACATAACTTTCTCATTGTGACTGTGAGAATCCGCATCTGGTAACCTGAGCAGGAACTAGAGTTGTGTGTTATCGCTGCTCTTTGACAGAGTGAGTTGGGGTGACTTCCCAGAGATGAGTTCTGCTGAACCTGAATGGAGCTCAGAGTCCGCTGGGCTGAGGGAGCAGTGCCCACAGAATTTCTCCGTGTGGGGCATTTTACCAGCAGTAGCCCCTGCAGCAGCACCTCCATGGTGGGAAGGTAGACATTTAAAATGCAGATAGCAGGAGCTGGAGACATGGCAACAGAGGTTAAAAAGCACTGGCTACTCTTCCAAAGGACCCGGGTCTAGTTTCCAGCACCTGCGTGGCAGTCACCGCAGTCTAACTCCAATCCCAGGGGATTTCACACCCACTACTGGCCTCCAGGGGCATCCGGCATTCATGCAGTGCGTAGGCAAAATGTCCATACACATAAAATAAAAATAAGTCTTTTTCAAACAATAAAATAAATGCTGATCCCTAGGCTCCAACCCTCTGAGACAGAACCTTTAAGGGCCTCCGGAACATCTATCTGCATTTTCATCTGCTATTTTAGCAAGTTCTGAACCCAAAACTCTGTCGTTTTTAGTTACGAACCAGGAGCCCAACTGAGCCAAAGATGAAGCCACCAACAAGCTGTCTGTACCTCAACCTTCAGCACAAGCAGGCTCTTGGTGCTTAAGGTATGGACCAGCCTAGCTCAGCCCAGCCCTTCCTCCAAGGCCCAAAAGATCTCTCCCCATATTTCCAAAAAACTTGGCCTGACCCCATCCTTACAGCCCTGCTGAATCATGATGACCCTGTTTTTCAGGGGTGGAGGAGCTGAGTCATGGACAGAAACCCATTAACTCGGTCCAAGCAGTGGCCATGAGAGATGGACGAGCATTCTTTTTTTTTTTTTTTTTTTAAGAAAACCTTTATGACTGACTTTGTTTCTGCCGCTTGCTTCTGCTTGTTGTCATGTGACAGAAACAATCATCCAACTGTCAACAAAAACACAACGTCATCAGCTTCACGGCTACATGTCTTCGTCTTTGCTGAACATCCTGGCACCCCACTGAGAGTCTGGGAGCTCCCTGGTTTCATCTACACATAACCCGGGGCAGATATCCAACGCTTCTTCTTACAGGCAATTCTCCAGTGTCCCAGAGTAGAGAATCCGGTGAGCTGAATGACTGGGTCTGTGAGAAGCTGGGACAGAAGGCAGAATCTGGAGTCCTGTAGGAAGTTCCATGCAGAGCCCCGGTTTCCACCCCTGTAGAATGGGGGCCACTCTGACGCTGTCTTATATAAATGTGATATTCTAGAATCACCGTCTGATGCTACTGCAGCTCCGTGGACACAGGACGCACTTGACTTGTGAGGTCTCTGCCTTCCTCTCCCAGGTGGTTTGAGGTGGCTGTAGCCACCTGAGGACCCACTGGAGACAGACAGAGGCCTCCATCCACAGAAACTGCACAAACTAATACCCAGTTATTGCTGCTTCGCAGTAGTGAGTCTCAAGTCGGGGCTGTTTGTTTCAGTTACAGACAACTGACGCCCAGAGGGGAATGGGCAGAAACGCACCAAAATACGATAATCAGTCCTTGGTGTTTACTGCTCCTGGGTGCCAGCCAGGCTCTGTTCATGGTTTCTACCCATTCCCTGGGTAAACACCAACACAAGGCTGCATGAACAGATGAGCAAAGTGAGCTCAGAGACAGGGAGATGCTTGCCCAAGGGCACACAGACTGAAGGTGGTGTAGGCAGATCTGTCAGGCTCTGAATTGCTGCACACACTGCATTCCAGGCATGAGTAAAGATTGTTTTCTGTCATTAGGGTTACCATTAGTAAGTAGCACTGTGTTTTTTCCCAGTAGAGAAGACATAAATGTCCGTGTGTCGCCCATCCTTCAGGGTAAGTCAGCAGAGAGCCCAGCATCCCTGACTTCTCAGATGGCAGCAAGGAGCCCTGTTCAGGAGAAAGGCCCAAACCCTGGAGGGAACTCGGGAACCTAGCTGGGCTGCTGTCTGCCGGAGCAGCAGGGGTTAAAGAGAAAGGCTGGCTTGAAGAAATTCTCTAAGCTGGTGTTAGAGCAGAAGAAGAAGGCAAAATGCTTGTAAATTCCACCCAGGGAATTGGGCCCCCGAATCGGCTCACCTTTCGTGGACACCCCCGCCGCCCCCGCCCCGCCTGAGAGGACAGCTGACCTTTGGAGGGAAATAATGAAAAGAAGAAATTCCTTGGAGAAAATAATGTGTCCGGGCCTCAGTAATGAGATCGGCTCCTTTCATGTTGCCATGGCGACAGCAGTCATCTTATAATACAAACCCATGAATGGTCAGGGCGGGCAGCCTCACAGCCGAGGGGCCAGGGAGGGGGTTAGCCTCTTGCAGGCTGGGGTCAGGGGCCACCGGGCCTCATTTCCCCAAGATGCAACCTGGCTCACTGGGTCTTCGGGGCTGGGGGCTCAGGCCTAGCTTGCAACTTGCACCACAGTCTGGGTTCACAGGAACTTTGCAGCCTGGTGTTGGCTGCACCTTTGTGCTACGGCAGCTCACAATGTGGGGTTACTCTGCAGCTGACCCACGATGAAGGAATGGAAATGGAGGCACAGGTGACAAAATGACTTCTCCTCCCTGGTTTGGTTCTTAGGCCACAGCCATGTGTGGCCCAGGCTACTATCAGGCTCAGACTAGGACCTCTCCGGGCAACAGGGAGGCCAAAGGGAAAGAAATTAGAGATTGAAAAGATGCTCCTCTCAGACTGGCAGGGTGTGAGGAGGCAGCCTGTGGGAAAACACACGGTGCTAGGCTAACCTGGACTGCCTGCGAGAACACAGTGCACTGGGCTAGGCTGGTAGCAGAGCGCTGTCTGCTGCTCAAAGGTCCTGGTTCCATTGCCCAGAGTCTCTGTGTGATTGACACCCAGCAAGTTCCAGCTGCTGTCTCTCAATTGGATGGAGCTAGAGGGGCCGTTCAGTGGTCACAGAGCTTTGCATGTAAGCATGAAAAGTCAGGTTGGGTCCCCAGAACCCACACAGGGTCCAAGTCAGCAGAGCAAGGGTTTGCCAGCCCAGGGCTCCTGCTGGGGGCTAGGTTACAGAGACAGGAGGGGGCCTTAGAAGTTCTTTGACCAGCTAGCCTGAAATACACACAAGAGACCCTGCTCAACTAAGGTGGGAAGCTGAGGATGACACTGACATCCACACTCATACCACAGCAGACACACACACACACACACACACACACACACACACACATAGTCACACTATTGTTTAAAGTGTGTGCATGTGGTAACTGAAGGAAGCCCGAGCATCACGGTGTCCACACTCCTGCGTTGCCCTGGACTTTGCATTAGGCAGTGCCCTGGCTTCAGGGTTGAGCTTCCTCCAGAGACCACAGTAATAAAAGTGGCATCATAGGACACACAGGTGAGGCAGGAAGACTTCAGAGGAAAGATCTAGAAGGAAAGGGCAATAGAAAAGTGGATGCAGCGAGGAGGTGAAGAGAGGAGTCAGGGGAGGAAAGAAGAGGAGGAGCTTGTTGAGAAGAGAGGCAGCAGGTGGATTAAAAGGGCCGTCTGAGGCTTCAGAGCAGGACCTGGGGAGCTGCCGCTTCTTAATGCACGACCTTAGGGAAAATGCAGTCCCACGTGGTCTCCTTATCTGTAAGGATTTTCCCACAAGGCCTTGGGAGCAAAAGCGGAAAGGGAGTGACAGGGCTGCTGTGGGGACACCCCTCAGCCCCCACCTCTGTACAGCCCTGTGGCCCTCTGTCTCATTCTTACCCTTGGAAGCTACTGGCCGGCCGTGGGAACCAGCCTGGTCCAACAGAGACCCCCAGACAGAGATATAGTAATGACATCCCTTAAAATAACACTGTGGCTCAACTTTTTATAGGTCTCTGTCTGATGGGACAAGTTACAAGGATTTCTGCCCATAGAAAATTTCGGGTAGGTCAGCAGGCACGTAGTGTCTGCAGGGAAGCTAGGCACAGCGTGGCATCTTGCAGAGATTGGTCGTCAGCTCACCTGACCGCGCTGACCTGCCTCAACTGTGTCCCTTCCTCTTGCCTTTTGGGGAAAGAGCTCAGTGATTCGGTGCCACCTGGACCAGCCCTGCTGAGCATCATCCCATGTGACTCCTCAGAGCACAGGTCATCTCCGTTTCACAAGTGGGGAAATGGAGAAGTCAGAGAAGTCAGGCACTGAGCCCAGTTTGTGAGAAGCCTGCCTGGGAGTGTGGAAGGCTGGGCTCCTAACACGACAGGAACAGGACAAGTGGACTCTTGACACAGGTGTGAGAGTCTGGAGGCCCTAGTGTCTGTGCCCTTGACCTATAGTTTTGGAAACCCTAAGGCGGTGAGACAGTCACACCCAGGACTAGAGCAGATCAAGTGTTACATGGAGGACATTGTAATCCGGACCAGCTAGACCTCTGCAGGGGAGTTTCACTCCTGCCTACAGCTCCTGAGATACCCCAAGTAGAAGAAAATGTCAGTTCAGGGCAGCTAACAAGATGGCAGATGTTTCTCTATTCCCTTGTGTGTCTGTGTAATTGTAGATGGAGTCATCCCAGCTCTAGCCTAGGTGATCACCATGACCTTGGAGGTTCACGCCCCATGGACACGCGAAGAGCAGTATTTGGCTTCCTTTGATTCTAAGCACAGTGGGTCTATGAGCACCTGGTGAGGCTGAGCTGGACCTGTTGCCAGCTGCACAGACAGGGAAACTCAGGGTCCAAAAGGCAGAAAAGCCATCTCCAGCCTCACAGCGGCTTCCACCTCAGGCTGCCAGTCCTTGTGTGATGTATAGCTCACCTTCAGGCTTCTGTAAGAACAGCCTGGTCATCCTGTAACCTCCTGTCCTCTCTGCCTGGGCCTGGATGGTGTCACAAGGACATCTGAGAGTTGTCCCAGCCCCCCTCAGCCTTCCAGTTCCTGAGAAGCCTGTGGTGCTGAGAACATCTGGTCAGTTGGCCAGAGTTGTTGCCAACATCTGGGAAGAGGTGGGAGGGATGGAAGAGAGGGAGGGAGGGAGGGATAGAGGGAGGGAGGAAGCTGGGACTCCCACAGTCTGATGGACAGGACCCTGGACCTGCTCCAGATGGCCAGGTGAGAACTGTAGCTTCAGGTCCTAAAACTGTGTGTCTGCGCATGTCAGTATGCATGGTGTGTGTGTGTGTGCATGCGTGCATGTGTGTGTGCATGCATGCATGTGTGTGTTGTGTTGTTGTAGAAGGGGTGTGCACACATGTGTGGTGTATGTGCAGGTAGGTGTTCCTGTCTGCGAGGGGCCCTGTCTTTGTCTATTTGTGCAGACTTGAATGAACAGTGATGAAGCTGCTTCCTGACTGGATGACCCTGGACCAGGTCACACAACTCTCTGAGCTATTTCTTGCTGTGGCTCAGCTGAGACAGTCTGAGGATACCAACTGGCCGAAACTGAACAGCCGGTCTTCCTGCCCAGGCATCTCCGGTGCCTCCCAGACCCTGGTAGAGGCCTGTCTGCACACCCACCCACCCTGGGACAGCCTGCTGCAGGAATGTGGGATTCTGTCTTCTCCCAGACAGAATCAACCATTCAGAGCCCTTTCCCTCTGGCTTGCAGCCAGGTTTAAGAGTTTTACAAAAATTCCCAAGACCTTTAGCCGCCTTGCCTTGAGAAGACAGGGCTGTCGACGGCAGGGACGGGAATGGCTGGCTGCTGAAGTCAGGAAGCAAACGCAAACTCCTGTCCCAGCCCAGGGAGGTACAGCCAGGGCACAGAGGGGCCAGGACATTCTCCTTGGAGTTAAAACGGCTGCATTTCAGCATTTCTGCATCAGAAACCAGAAGAAGCCCAGAGAACGGGCAGGCGGGAAGGGAAGCAAAGCCCTCAGTGGGACTGTGTCCTCTGTCCCATGGCCCAGGAAACGGTGTCCCTCCTACCAGCCCCACTACTTAGGCTCGGACTCCAGTCCTGTCCCTCTTCCACTGGGTGTCCTCCAGCGCCTCTTGACTTCACCTCTCTGAGCTCATCCCTTTCAACTTCAACAGAGGAATTAGACATGGTCACTGAAGAACTGCACACAGGGACACACAGGACAGTGTCTGTGAACTTATCCCAGGTTCCTTCCACAAACTTGCTGGAAGGACAGGGTGACAAGGACAACCCCCAAAATCCCAGAGCAAAGATCCCAGACAGCTCAGCCTTCTCAGAGCTGCTCTGCTTTGGCCAATGGCGGAAGTCATGTGTCCTATGTAGCTTCAGGCAAACCAAACCTCTCCGGCCCTTACCAAGCGTGGGATGGCTCGGCTCTTATCCTTCTGCCATAGGGACAAAGTATCTAATGTGAACAGCTTAAAGATGCTGTTGGCTCATGTTTTAGTTCAAAGCATGAAGTGGAGGGAAGAGGGAGGGAGGGAGAGAGGGAGGGAGGGAGGGAGGGAAAGACAGAGGCAGGGGGCTGGAAGGGAAGGAGGGAGGGAGAGTGACAGAGATAGAGAAAGAGAGAGGAGGAGGAAGGGAGAGAGACAAAGGGGCTGGGAGGGAGGGAGGGAGGGAGGGAGGGAGGGAGGGAGGGAGGGAGGCCATGCCATGGTAGCCTCTGTTCTTATGTCTCCTTATTCTAGCTTAGGCCAGTAGCCTATGGACGGGGCCACCACATTCAGGGCAGCCCTTCCTCTCTTCCCTGGACCCATCTGGACACCTCCTCACAGAGTACACTTAGGTGAGTGCCTGGGACCAGACTTCTCTCCACATTAGGATGACCACAAATAGCACAGTCTTGGCCTATTGTCTGTTGCTACAACAAAATATCAGAGGCTGGTTTATTTATAAAGAATAGAGGTTTGCTTGACCTGTAGCTCTGGAGGCTGGGAGGTCCCAGACACAACTCTGGCTTTGTGTTCTGTAGGGCATAGAACTGGCTAACCCATTCCATGAGGTGCAGGGCAAGTGGGGATCTCAGGCTTCTCTTCCTGGTCTTATATGCCTCTAGCCATCATGGGTCCCTGCTCTCAGGACCCCCTTAATCCCACCCCACTTCCCAAAGGCCCACTGCAGACATCATCAGCATATAAATTGGAAGTTAGGCCTTCAACTCGTGAACGTTGGGGGCCACATTTAGTTATAGCAAGGACTTTTAATCCTAAGGTCTGAGAAATGTGGAAATACAACACACAACAGCAGTACAACATGTCTCCTGAAAATCTCAGTTCCACCTTTCAGACATCACTGCCGCTTCTAAACTGGGTGATGGGGCCTGCTGCTGAGGGTGGGGTCTTTGATTTCATTAGAGAGCTTCTACTACTTTAGGTTTTTAAAATGGCACTAGACCTCTCCTGACCTAAGGGTTGAAGTTAGGAGTAAACTGAGGAACCCCCATGCCTCGTCAGAGAAAACGGACATGATTAGTCCCTCAGCTGTCATGGGGAGCGTTCCATGCAACAGGACCCCAGGGAGCTACAGTTTTTCCGGGGTTAAGGCCCAGTAACCACAATAGCATAGCTGACCACCGCTGCTTGGGCAAGCCGTGCTGTGCCCATCACTCCAGGTGAACCACAGCGTGCATACCAGGAAAATGTCCCAGAAATAATCACAGCATAAAGTCCAGGAAGGGTCCTGGGCAGGTTTCCAGTTCTGCCTACTTGCAGACCCCGCAGTGTGGAGAAGCAAGGGTTCCCACCCCACTGAGTGGCTGATGTCTGAGTGTGGGACCTCTATGCTCCCTCTCTACCTGTGATTCATCACCTGCCACAGACAGACACGAATCCGGCACTAGAAGAACAAAGATCATGGGGAAACCTGGGGTCTGATCCCGAGTCCTTGGATGTCAGCCCTGTGGCTCCACTGTCTGGGCCTGGAGACACAGGGACAGCAGAAGGGAAGAAATCAGGCAGTGCCAGCCCCACAGCACTTGACAGCACCTCCCCCACGTGTGACGACAGTGTGATTACAGAGACAGAAGCAACAGCTGGGCCCTACCCCCGTCCAGATGTGGAAAGGCAGTTTCTCCCCAAAATACCCTTGGCTGTGAAGTCAGAACCCCTCCCAGTGTAAACAAAGAGGTTGTTCGTGGCCCTGTCTGAGTGCCACTGAGCTCCTGGAGCCTCACCCCCTCCCCCATCCCCTCCTAGGTCCCCCTGGAAGGAGAAGACTGAAACACAAGCCTATGCATCTGTACAAGGTCCCACTGCTGTGGATGGGGCAGGGACAGCTCCTGGCTACAACTCCTGAGAGGGCTGCTCAGCCCCTTCCCTGCCTTCCCCCCAGCTCTGGCTCTACCTCCCGCAGATTGTCAGCCGCTCCACTGGGTGTCTGGTTCCTACAGTCGCTGCTCCACCTATAAGTTCACCCCAAGAAATCACAAGAAAACAAGAAGCAAGGGATTGTCTAATGTCACAGGCTTGGCCTAAAGCCAACTGTGATTGGGAAGCCCTGGAACAGGAATGTGGCCTAAAGCTTGTGATGGGTTAGTATGCACCTCAGCTGCCCAAACACTGGTCCCCGAGGAGTGGGAGGGCACTCTGTGTCCTGTGAGTCCCAGGAAGAGGCAAAGCTCCCCAGGAGCTAGAGACCCCTTGTGTCAGGCACAATGGATGTGGGAGTCAGCAGACACCAGACAGCACAGACAATAGGGTGATTTCTCAGATAAACTGATCCAGAATGAGCGCTACCACAAGGTAGGATTCAAACTCAGCCAAGATGGAGCCTGGATTTCAATAAATCCTACACAGGCAGTTGGAGCCAGAGGGGACGGGGACACCATTGGGCCCAGGGAAGCTGGACACACCTTGATGAGTTTCCCGCACGGGAGCCACCCCAGAGGGAGAGGCACAGCAGCTGCCAAAACAAAACAAAACAAAAACCCCATCTAACTTAAAGGTGGAAAGTGAGTGGACTTGGTATGGGGCGTGGCCCAGCATCACCCTGGCAACCCTGGACAACAATTTCATAAACAGTAGTTGGCCCCTCAGGGAGGCGAGTTGGGAGGAGTCCTCTCTTGCCCCTAGGATGAAGGTGCCTGGCAAAACCCAAAAGGTTTAAGAAGCCAGAAACCAGAGTGACATATGCTGGGAGTGAGGACACCTGAGACAAGTGGGCTCTGAGCCAGTGAGCTCAGGGCGATGCTAAGGGAAGGAGCCTGGCCAGCTCCCAGCCCAGTCATAAACACCTCACACTGGGAGGAGTCTTTCCACAGGGGCACTGACTGTATGGAGCTGTCTAGAATCTGGTTACACGCCTCCAGCCTGCCTGCCATGGACACCCGCTGCCTCCGGCCTGACTGTCGTGGACACCCGCTGCCTCTAGCCTGCCTGCTGTGGACGCCCACTGCAGCTGGCCTGACTGTCATGGACGCCCACTGCAGCTGGCCTGACTGTCGTGGACGCCCACTGCCTCCAGCCTGCCTGCTGTGGACACCCGCTGCCTCCGGCCTGCCTGCCGTGGACGCCCACTGTGATCGGCCTGCCTGCCGTGGACACCCACTGCCTCCAGCCTGACTGTCGCGGACGCCCGCTGCCTCCGGCCTGCCTGCCGTGGACGCCCACTGTGATCGGCCTGCCTGCCGTGGACGCCCACTGCCTCCGGCCTGACTGTCGCGGACGCCCGCTGCCTCCGGCCTGCCTGCCGTGGACGCCCACTGTGATCGGCCTGCCTGCCGTGGACGCCCACTGCCTCTGGCCTGACTGTCGCGGACGCCCGCTGCCTCCGGCCTGCCTGCCGTGGATGCCCGCTGCCTCCGGCCTGCCTGCCGTGGACGCCCAGTGGGTGGGATAGCTGAGGTGAACATGCATGTCTCCTTGGTGTCTCCCCTGAAGGTCCCTTAAGACAGGTCCAAAGTAAGACAAGGTGGAGAATGTAGTGGGTTCCACAAAGCCAGACACACAGCCCTGTAAGGTGGCAGACAGACAACCAAGCTGCAGCTGAGGCTGATGCAGGAAGTAGCATGAGACCAGAACTCAGGTCCCTCCTCCTCACCCTTCTCCCTCCTCCCCATACCTCATGGAGACCTGCAAAACAGGAAAACTCTGAACTTGGGGGAAGAGCCCCTGGTGCGACTGAGTAGGTAGGTCTAGGCGGAGGCCTAAATATGGGTGGGAGGAGTCTCAGCTCCCTCTTACCAGAGTGGCAGGTTTCGACAGGTCACAGCAGTGACTGGTTTAGTCATGTTCTCAGTTCCTTGCTGTGCGGCCTCCAGTGAGTGGATGAACCTCTTTCCACCCAGCTTTCCTATTTGCAAAACGCTCATGATAAGAGCGGTTCCTGGCTCCACAGGGCCAGGACAGGATGGGTACATGACAAGCACCTACTCTGCCGGGCTGTGTGTACCTACAGGTGGGTAGGGACAATTCCTACCAGGTGAACCTTGTGCATTCACACTGAGAGAAGCACATTTGTCAAACAAATCAATGCATGCTACCTACCACCTTGCCTGCTCGGAAGCCGCGCTGGATCCAGCAGTGCTGGGGAGGAACAGACCCTTAAAGTCAGTGCTTCTGGAGGCAGGGGGGCACAGACCAGAGGACGCCTGCAAGCAAAGGCGCAAAGGGGAAAAAATCATTACCACAGAAGCAGTGTGTGGCGATGGGGGAAAGGGTGTGCGTGTGTGCATGCATATGTGTGCATGCATGTGTGTGCATATGTGTGTGTGTGTGAGTGTGTGTGTGTGGTCACACGTTTGTCACAGGTCACAAATTGACAAAACTAAGAAGCAAAGCTGACCTACTCTGCACTTCTTGCCTTTGCCCATCCCCCGACCCCACCTGTACCCAGACCCTCCTTCCTGACACCCACAAGGTATCATAGTCTCCTAACCAGACCCAGGAGCCCACCCACTTGCAGGCCTTCGCACGTGCTGTTCTCTCTGCTGGGATATGGGGCTGTGTGCCCTGTAGCCCAGTGATCACTTTTCTTGAGGATAACTGACCAGGAGCCTCCGGACCAGGCAGAAGAGCTTTAGAAGCCTAGTCACTATCCTGGGGGTGGGGGAACCTTCTCCTGTCAGCTACAGACCATCTGTGACGAGGCTACCACCCTTCACGTCTGTCTTTCTCCTAAAATTCCTTCTGAATCCCAGATTACAGGAAAAGAAGTAGAGGAAGTGTGAGAGAACACAGAGGGCAAAGTGCTGAGACAGGGTTTGAACCCCAGGCAGATCAGCCCGGCCTCCTCCTCACCAGACTGCTGCTCAAAGACAACTTGGCTGCTCATGCCTCTGGGTTCAGCTGTTTCTTCCTTGGGCAACTGAAGTCGCAGGCACAGGGCACCAGGCAGTCAGGCATCCCAGCTGGGGACACACCCTTGGCCCAGCTCCCAGCCTCTCCTGTCCTGCTGTGCACCTCACATTCACTCACTTCATTAAACACCTTCTTCGCGCGATGCCCTTCCGGCCTCCCTGCTGAGCAAGAACAAACACTGCAGCCCTCAGGGCAGGGGCATAAATCACCAACGTTGGCAGAAGCACCATGTGCCTGGCTCATCTTTGGAGGCAGTGGCCAGGCCCCACCACGTTTTCTCAGACATTTTTGGAGCAGGTTGGGCTGCGATGCACGGTTGCATTCCCCAGGGCTTGGAGCACAGAGCTTGCCTCGACAAGGCTTATCATTCAGAACCTCAGTAAGATGGGTGCTATGTCTATTGGCATCCTGGCCTTAAGTCACACAGCAATTTTAACCAACACTCAGTGTTCCACAATCATGCAGGAAAGGCAACCTCAATCTCAAAAGGTGTCATCATTGGCTGGGTGTGGTTTTGTGGTAGACCACTTGCCTAACAGGCATAAAGCCTCAGGTTCCATTCCTAACACTCAAAAAGGCTCACCACCATCTCCTCAACATCACCACCACCATCCCCATCATCAACACACCACTACCACTGTCCCTTCACATCATCACCACTGCTCCCCTCAGCACCACCATCTGCATCACCATCATCACCATCACTACCACCACCACCACCACCATCCACACCACCCGAAAGGCCAGGCTGACCCAAGTTTTTCACACATCTCCCAGGAAAGGTGACATGCTATGGCCCTCCATCTACTTTCAAGGTTTCTGCCCCTCATCTTTTCTTAATCTCAGTCTCTCGTGGATAGTACTATCCCTGAAATCACTATATGAACATTGAAGATGGAAGCTCAGAGAAACCCAAACCCTCAATGTAGTGGCTACCACCAAACCCTACTGAGCGGTTACAGAAGATGGAAATGTAAGCGTTACCTGAATTGGAAAGTGGTTGGCCGGACCATTCCGGTTGTATCACTACCACATCAGTGGGTTCATCTTGCTGGGCGTGTTAATACGGAAGCACACAGACCACAATAGAGCTGGACTGTTGGGACAATTCCCCCAGCAGCCTGCATTGTGCCTCCTGACTCCATGAAAGCTAGCCAGCAGGGAGGAAGCTTGCAGCTCAGTCCAACCTGATTTCTCCATGTCCTACAACAAAAGATGGGACCTTGGTCTGGAGGGTTTCCCCGTCTCAATTTATATGCTGCAGTGGCAGTGTGAATGAAGTGGCCAATGCATCTCGTTTCCAGCTGGGTCCTTGTCCTACTTCCTCCCAAGAACAGAGAGGACAATCAAATGAAAAATACTTTATTGTCATTTGATATTAGCCATTAACAGTTAACTCTCAGAGGGCTCCAAAGCAGCAGGTCTGGATGTCTGGAGCGTCCAGTCTCAGAAGTGAGTCTTGGGAACAGGAACTAATCCCCTTCCACAGTCCAGCTGGGTGTGGATCCTGGGGGCTAAGGCAGGGACACCTCAGGTTCAGGAGGTCTCTGTGGGTAAGAATTCCCTTACAGTCTTGGAGTGGGTTCCTTCCCTTCCCTTCCTGGTTGCTCCTGTGTTGTTCCCATTCATAGTCCTGGAGTGTCTGAACGCATGGGGTGCTGGGTAGGTTCTGACTGACTTCATGTGGGTATATAAAGGAAACTAGGACCAACCAGGGAGGAGTAGCAAATCTGTAGGTGACAGAAAGAACCTGTAAGTCCACCAAATTTGCCAAGAAGTTCCCAATCAGGTGCTCAGAGGTGGGGCAAGCAGTGCCCTTTCCTACAGGGGAGAAAAGCACACAGTGCAAGCTGGCAGGATAGATGTCAGGACAGGCTTGATCTTCTCCACCTTGTGTGTCTCTGGTGAACTGCCACTCAGGCCACATGGGCCTTGGAGTCTCCAGTGAAGTCGCTGGCACTGCATTTGCTTGCTGCTGCCATTCCCGTATGAACTCCAGCTCAGCACACTTCTTGGTACATCCACCATCTGGCTGCCAAGCCCACTCCCAACCCCTCCTGGGTGCTTCAGCATTTTCTAAAGATGCCAGAGCCCTTATACCTCACAAAGATCCGGTCCACCACAAGCTCAGCAAAACCACTAAATCCCCCTTCCAGTCCCAAGGTCCCTCTGAATCAGACTCCTCCTCCTCTCTCTGCTGTGAACCACAGTTCTGGTCCAGTGAGCTTGTGCCCAGGCCCTCAGCTGGCCTGGGCACTCCTGATCTGCTACCTATGTACAGAGCCTCCAGGAGGAGGAAGTTGCAGTCTGAGAGTGGCTGACTCACTTCAAATTCTGCTCTAAGTCCTGGTCTCTGCACTAACGGGGATTGAAGCACCCCTTGGCCATATCTCAGAAGCATCCTGATGCCACACCTCCTTATTTATTCTATCCATTGAGAATCCCTAAGTGTGGAGGGTCAGGCTGTCCTCAGCCAGTATCCACAGGAAGCAGCAGGTGTCATGGTCCTGTTGAGTCATGTGAAGGGCACCGTCCCAGCTCGTGAGGCTCGCGCACAACCTGCGGGGTTTGTTGGCTAACCTGTAGGATGTGACCAAGTGAGTAGCTGCCAGAGATTGACCAAGAAGTAAACAAACATGCAGACGCAGTAATAGCGCCTGTTGAAGAGCCTGGGCGGTGAAGGGTGATATTGAAAAGCCCTCTTGAGCATGGCATGCCAAGATTGGGTTTTGGGGAATGATGAGGAGTTTTCTGGAGAGATCCATGAGAATTCCAGGCAGGGGGCAAAACCCAGGAAATGTAAAAAGGGTTCAGGGAACTGCAAGAAGCCCCAGGTGTTAAGGAGCATGGGCTGCACGTGGGAACTGAAGGAAGAGGCTGGAACTGTCCCTGAGCAACCCTACATCATGGGGGGGGGGGGGGGTGTGTGTCTGTCTGTCTGTCTGTCTACCTATGTGCCAGCATGTATGCATGAGTGTGTGTGTATGTGCACACATGGGCCTGCCTTGGGCCATTGTGTACTTGCCTGGGTCTGTGTGAGAGCTACCTGCAGGTGGATATGCACCGTTGAGCACTGTGTCTAGGATGCATAGCATGCATGTGTGCCCATGTGGGGGCCCTACAGTGTATGCTTGCGCACGTTAGGCCAGACAGGCTGTGCACTAATGGTGAGGGAGTTTCTACCTTCCTGCTGCTAGTGTAAATTTGAATGGGTACAGTATACACACTCATTGCTGGAGGATATAGGCATTTGCGCCCCTGGAGTAGCTCTGACCACAGGCCTAGACAGAAACGACAAATTGTCCCCCCTCTCCCACTCAACTTGCTTCTTATAGAATCCAAGAGCATAAACTTAGGAGTGGCACTACCCACAGTATGCTGAGCTCCGCCCCCCATCAAATATTCCACAGGCTTCTACAGGCCAGTCTTATGGAGCCATTTTTCTCAACTGAGAGTCCCTCTTCCCAAATGACTCTAGTTTGTGTAAAGTTGGCATGAAAGGAGCCAACATAACTGACCCCTGTCAACTTGACACACAAGCCATCGCTGTTAAACTATAACCTTTCCTTCCTTGTTCATCCCCAAGATCTCATATTAATATCACACTAAAACATAAATAAAATCAAAAGTCTTCTAGTTCTAATCAATTCAAATACTCCAAACTTCAGCACCCTTAAAATCTCCAAAGACTCTTTTAAATTCCCAAGTTGCTCTAAAATTCTAAAATCTCTTTAAAAGTTCAAAAGCTTCTCAACTGTGTGCTCACGAAAACTTAAAAATACATACTCCAGTGAAGAGTCTCTCACCCTCAGCAGCTGTCTGCTGTCTTGCTCTGTGGGCGCCCTTGCTTCCTGAATCTTGAGCATCCATCTTCCCTCTAGGAGGGAATACTTCAGTACTGAGGACTCAGCCACCCCACAGCCTGGTACCCAGCCATGCATTCCCTCAAAGTAGCGGGACTACTTCCCAGACCCACGAAGCTTCCCTGGCTTCGGAGTGGCTCTGTGGTCATGGGGAATCCAAATCCAAGGGTCCCCAAAAGCTATGTATTGAAGATTGGGGAGCTTCTGAGGGCAGTAGAACCCTTCACCTAAGACTTTTCCCTGAATGACTCCCACCTCCTAAGGGTTCCACTGCCCACAGCAGCTCCCCAACCTTCAATGTCTCCTTCAAAGATATACCTACCACTCACCTTCATCTTGATATTATTCATCCCTTGGCAACCCTGTCCTCTCTAGAGGACAGTTTTGGGGTACGTGTCTGTGCTCCTCACCCTCTGGAAGAAGGCTAGTTCTGATTTCCCCTCCTCTTATCCCCTTTGCTGTCTCATTCCCGCCTTCCTCTTCATCTTTCCTGCCCTGCTTTGTGGACTACAGCCTGCAGCCGAGCCTTCCCACATCTAAAGCCTGGCCTTGGCAGGCAGGTTGCCCCACCTTCCCAGTTGAGATCTTAGGTAGGTGACCCCACCTCTGTGGGCTTCCTTCTCTGTCACTGTGGGAGGAGGGGCTGCTTGTTTGTCCCGGCCACCCGGCTAGCTTAGCCCCAAAATAACCACATAGAAATTGTATTAAACACTGCTTGGCCCATTAGCTCAAGTTTCTTATTGGTTAATTCTTACATCTTAATTTAACCCATTTCTATTAATCTGTGTATCACCACGAGGTAGTGGCCTACCAGCAAAGTCTCAGCACATCTATCTCTGGTGGCGACACCATGGTGTCTTTCTGACTCTGCTTTCTTTCTCCCAGAATTTAGTTCTGTCTTCTCCACCTACCTAAGTTCTGCCCTATCAGGCCAAGGCAGTTTCTTTACTCACCAACCAATGCAAGCAACACACAGAAGGGACTCCCACATCATGTCACCCAAAGTCTCTACCTCACGGATGCTTCAGGGGACTTGGACACAAATCACAAGTGGGCCACAGCCAGCCTACACCTATTCACAGCAGGCGTGCAGTTCACCCTGCTGTGCTCTCTGGCCGTGACTGCCGCCCCCACCACCCTTAGTCAGGATGCACGTACAAGGAAGAGAACTCAAAGCAGAACCCCAAGTGTGCAAGAGCTCAGGGAGCAGGCAACGCAGCTCGGAACTTGTAAGAAGTCTCCGTCTGTCCTATATTTTGACTCTGAGTCGCCAGCATGGTGGGCAAGGCTAGGTTACCCCTGGGAACTAGGACGACAGCTGTAAATCAAACTCAATTACATGCGGCTAGCCTGGGGACGTCCTTTCCTGTCCTCTCTCAATTTCTACCCTGTAGCCTCCTCCCAGACACCTCAACTCGGAGCTCAGATTCCAGAGCTGGGAAGGGTGGACAGCCGGCTCTGGAATGCAGGCTCCAAGGGCTGGGAGCCCCAGACGCTGAGTGTGGATTCTCCCTGGCAAAGAACCAGGCATTTTCAGCATAGCCACCCAGAGCGGAGGCCGTCTACCCATCCTATTCCGGCAAGCAGTTCCTCTCCTGCTCAAGGACGCATCACGGTTGCCCAGAGCCATGTCCTTTATAGTCCACCCCTTGGTGCTGATGCTGGAGGTTCCCCACGGCCTCTCTGTTGCCCATATCATCTCCAGTCTTCTAAGGTTCCCACCCTTTCACAGAACCAGCACCTCTGCACACTGTTCGTTCTGTCTAAAAACTGATCTGCTTGCTCTGTCTCTCGGTAAAACGCCTATGAATCCTTCAAGATTCACTTGGAAGGGTCCTTCTGAGCATGTTAGCCCACGCCTTCCTTCATCTAAAGCACCGTAGCTGAAAGGGTCCCCTGGAAACCACCTACTCCTGCTTCGTAGTAATCCTGGGCTCAAACAAAATTTTAGAGTAAAACTCTGTAAAATAGGCCAGTGTAGGCCAGCTCCAGGTGGAGAGAGCTAGGAGCCTGGATGTGTTCACAGAGGCTGCATATGAATAAATTGTTCATAATAGGGGTCATTTTCTTCAGAGTTGAAATCTGTATCCAAAGGCATAACTGAGGACCCTAAGCTGTGTGCTGACATGGTGAAAGGCTCTGGGGAGAGACAGCAAGCCTGCCAGCTTGGGTCTCTCTTCCTCTTTTCAAAACCTCAGGGGTCTCACACTGGAGCCTTCGTGTAAGCCTGATGCTCTCCCTCAGGCCACCTCATAGAAACTCATGTTGTGAACAATTTTTTTTATATTGTGTGTGTGCATGTAAATGTGTGTGCATGTGGACATGTGCAACCTAAGTGTGTGCGTGTTCAAAGAGGCCAGCAGTGTCTTCCCAGTTACTCTCTCCCTTCTTTTTAATTAATTAGTTTATAAGATTTATTTTATTTGCTCGTGTCTGTGTGGTTATAAGTATGGAGGTGAGAGGAGGTCACTGAACTCTGTGGAGCTGGATTTATGGGTGATTCTGAGTCACCTGATGCCTGGAAGGTCCTCTGGAAGAACAGCCAGTGCTCTTGACTGCTGAGCCATCTCTCCAGCCTTCTATATGCATGTATGTAAACCTGTGTGTGCAGTCGGAGGACGGCTTGCAGAAGTGAGATCTCTCCTTCCATCGTGTAGGTTCCAGTGACCAGGCTCGGAAACAAGCGCCTTTGCCTATCGGGCCATCTCGCCCACCCCATCTTATTTTGGGGGGCAGATCTCTTCCTGACTTGGAGCACAGGGATCCGAGAGGGCTGGCCAGGAATCCCCAGAGCCTCCTGGCTCGCACTTCCTCGCCCAGCTTTCTTACTTGGTGTTGATGATCTAACACAGGTCCTCTGCTGCAGAGCAGCTCCCCAGCCCCACACAGGAGAAACTCAACTGGGAATTGCTGTGGAGATGGCCTCGGCTGTGGAGGTCCCTGGGAGTGTGTGCTGTGGTCTACCTTGCTTCTTCTATTTACTGATTCTTCCTGTCAGGGCCCACGTGGCCCCACGTCTTTAGTGTCCACTATCCTGCCTAGCCACCACAGAGGAAACGGAACACCTACCTCATTCTAGAAAGTTCTGGGCAAGATGCCAGGAAACTGTTAATCAGCTCTGATTGGCTAGACCTGGGTCATGTGATTATACGTAACCAGTGCCTAGAAGCAGGGCCATCTGCTGATTTCATTAGCCAATCCATATCAGGTGACGTGCTCTGGAATTACGGGGGAGCCTGACTGAAGAGATACTGCTCGAGATAAAATGAGGACACTAGTCCCCAAAGGAGAATCCAGACACACTCCCCCAAATTAACACCACTATCTTCCCCAGCCCTCACCTGACCACCTCCCCCATCATCCCCAGGACTCTCTGAAGCCTAGAGCTCAACAAGCTCTGAGAAACACTTGTCTGCTTCCATTTGACAAGTGAAGACCAGAGAGGAAAATGAATCCATCTGAAGTCACACAGCTCACTGCAACACCCTGATTTCCATGGTCTGCACTCTCTAGACAGACTCTGTCTCCTGACCCATGCTATCTCCAGCACCAGGTGTGGCTGACAGGACTGTCAGTCACAGGCTTGCTTGTCTAACTGAATTACAGGTTCACATCCGCCTCCAGTTTGCAAACTTTAAAAAGAAATTAATCCCATCATTTCCACAAGTGTAACAACTAAATTATCGTCTTTACATGATTAAGGAGTCTGCCGCTTCTCCCCTGGCAAACACCACATGCACATAATTTCACTAAATGTAATAAACCAACCACAAAACTATTAATTTCGCCATGGTACTCATAACAATTAGAAACGCGTGAACCTGGAAAGATAACGACTAACTAGAATGCCGGAGCCCCAGGAACCCCCAGTCCCTCCCTGCAGGCAGGGCTGTTATGGGTGATGGCATCTGCCTCTTAATGTGTTCAAAATGAGACAGAGCAGGGTAGGAGCCCTTGGCATGCTCAGCGAAACTTTATTCCAAATCCAGGCATCTCTGAGGAGAAAAGGATCAGGGGAAGGGCCCTGCTAATTCAGTTATCCTTTGGAGTGCCTGGTCCTGAAACAGCGTAAGTGCCACTAGGCAGTTTCTCACATCCATGGCAGACATTATTAATCAATCATAAAACTTCCTGCCAACATAGGTAATCTCCACAGCCCTGTAGGCAGATATTACCTATCAGTCACAAAGTGAATTCTTTAACATTCCTGATGTAATTCAATATTGGCAGTTTACAGGAAAAGTAGACTGTAGACAGAGAAATGGCTTGTTCCCACTCAGGGCAGACTCAAGGAAGAGTTGGGATGCTGTGGACGAGGACTAGAGCCCTAGTTGACAGGTGATTCATTTTGAGACTTCCAGGAGAAGATCCAAGAGTTGGCTTCAAGTCCCACATTTGTCTTTGTTTCCTCAGTCTCTGGGGACCATACATGGGTCAACTTCTTCAGACCATACAGTTCCTATCAGAAGTGTGGGGAGCATGTTCACCCAGGAATTATTTTACATGCAATGAAGCTGGAAGCAACCTGATAATTGAAAATGTTTTAAAGCATTTAAAAATGAGGTACTTGTTAAGACACACACAAGCACACACAACGACTCTTTCTCATGTGTGCGAGAACGGCAACTTTCCAACAGTACACGCAGGCTGTGAGGAATGAGCAGCAGCAGAGAAGGCAAAGCCAAGGTTGCTGTGGAACCGCCCCGACTGTGCACTGAACAGCTAGACCGAGGCTGGGATGTGCTCAGTGCTGTCTGAGGCCGAGCACTTGACATCCCTCCTTGTAACCTAAGACGTATGAAAGGTTGTTTCCCGAAGCAGTAACAGCTTTCTGCAACAAATGCGGCTCCTTTATGGAGCGCGTGAGTGATAATCTCTCTGAAGTATTTTGTAGCATGCGCCATATACTGCCTGTTCTGGCTGATTGTGTGCTCTGCTGCCCTGACGAGATCTATGCAGACCTACATGTGTCCATGTGTGCTTAACAGTGAACGGCGTTGTTAAGGAGCAGAGACTGTCCATTTCCTGGGCCCTTTGGATTGGGTTGTATGCTTTGGGACATTGGAACCTACAGCCCACAGCTGACCCTCAATCTCCCCTGAAAAATAGGGTCTCAGAGAAGCCAGCCACTCATGTTCCCTTCCTAGGCACCTGCTTCCTTTAGAGCAGGGACATCCCAGTCGAAAGAGCTAGGCCCAGCTCTGCCCTCTGCTTCCCCACCCATAGATACATGGTTGGTGTGGCACAGCTCTGTCCCCTCGGCGCTACATCTGGTTTTACAATACTGTGCCCGCCAATGCATCAGGCAAGAATCGCTGTCTGTCTTGGGCCCCGACCCCTGCCCTGAGGCAGTTTAATTTCCAACCCTTAACACTTTATACCTCACAACGAATATGATTCCCACAGTTCAGATGCCTCAATTCCAAGATGGCAAGCCATGCTACGATCCCTGCCCCAGCCAGACAGCTGGGACCGTAGTACCCTGCTCAGCGCTTGGCTTCCTGTCAAAAAGGAGTGAGCACACAGCCAGACTCCAGAGATGCTGAAATCTGTGGTGATGCTGGCATGTTGCCAAGAGGGAAAAGAACTCGATGCAGTGGGGAGGCACGATAAGGCAGGCAGGGAGCAAGAGTAAGGGCACTCAAACAACCCGTGAGTCAAAGGCAAAGCTGAGTCTTGAGGGAGGGGTGGGAGGGCCATGGGTCAGACGGAGGATGGACGGGACTAACAGTGGGTAGCGTTGGGTGATTGGCAGGGTCAGCAGGGAGACAGATGGAGGCTTGGAGAGGATGGTGGGACTGGCGGTGGGTACAGCCTAAACCCTGTGTCACCTACCATACAGTCTTCAGTTGCTCTTCAGCATGTGTTGGGAGTGCAGTGACAGAGGAGACCACAAGAGAAGAGTGGACAGTGGCCTTTGTTAGGAGGGGGTAGCAGGGCTGGGGAAGATTGGGTTAGAAAGTCTATGGGAAGGGTTGGGGGAGGAGGCTAAGGGGCCCAGCTGCACAGGAGACAGGAGATGCCTGAGGGGAGTCAGGGAGCCATGGCATCCACTTTGAGGTGGGAGCCTGAGACTCCTCCCTCTGCTTCACATGAAGAAGATCTAACAACTCGGAGATATAGAAGCTTCCATCAGGGTGGTGGTGGGTAGGGGCCTGCAGCAGAGGCAGGAAACAGAGAGGGGGGGTGCGGATTTGATGGCAGAGGTCTCTGCTGCCTGCTGGCCGTGAAGTCCTCCACGTGGGACAGTCACGCAGAAAGAACTGACTGAGGACCAGGAGACCTAGTGGTTAGGGCAGCCACCGCTTATGAAGTTGCTCCAAGGTCCCTTTCAGCTTCCTGAGCCTTGTCAGCTTGAGGAGAGGGGTAGAAATCAGAGCCTGCGGCGAATGGACAGAGACACACCAGCTCCTCAAGAGAAAATGGAAAGTTCTGGGTAAACAGAACGAGCTGAACCCTGAACTTGGTCCGTCGTCAGCGGAGAACGGCTGAGTGAGTGACCACCTCACCCCCTCGGTGTCCGCCAGTTTGCTCTCCCAAGTGAGTGCTCACCTCGCCCTGAACCCAATAAGCCTTTCAGTTTGACTCGAAAGTCCACGTTTTTCCTCTCAAGGAACTGTCACCCACATTCCTCGTTCTCCTTCCTCTGGCTTGCAGCCGCCATGACCCTGGGGAACTGCTGCTCAGGGAGGCAGCCTGTCCCCATTGTCACCACAGCAGGGTGGGCCCCTGCTGCCTATGGCCATAGCTGCTGGCTGGGCCTCTGCTAGACAAAGCCTTCACTGCCCTTGGCCCTGAGCCCCAGGCACAGGCCACAGACTCTGAAGCGTGTGGTGCAGGCTGTTCATGACCCCGGGGCTCTTGGCCCTGGGCTGGCTGAAAGTCAGCTGCTCCTCTGCCAGGCCCTAACCAGGTCGTTCAGCTATGCCCCCTGGTCTCTGCCAAAATCCCTCCCTTCCTGTACTTTTGTGCCTTTAATTTCTGCCTCCTTTTCTTTTCTTTTGCCATTTTTCTTCTCAGACAGCGTGTAGGAAGGACCTGATGTTTGCCGGCACCAGTCCTGAGGTTGTGGGTGTGGTGGTGAGATGAGGCCATCGCTCTCAGGAGACAATAAACAAACAGGTGGACGTCTGTAGTTGGACTCAAGATCATGGACTAACTCCATCAAGATGAAGACTGAGCCTTTGTCCTCACCTCTGCAGCTGGGCGGGTCCTTATGACGCCCTAACTAACCAGGAGCGGCAAAAAGGCTCACCCTTCACAATGTCCCGTGTTTCTACCTTACTCCTGGGAAAACTCACACAACCTGGTCTCCAGCCCAAGGCCACTTGTTGGTCAAGCCCCAGACGACTGCCTGACCTGGGGGAGCTGTACGTCTGCGTCCTGTTCAAACAGTAGCTTCCCGGATGTTACTGTTTTAAGCTACCAAGCTCTGGGAGAATTTGTGATACAGATAACCGGGACAGCGTGCAAAATAATCACACACGAGAAAGAAAAGCATAGCCGGGCCAAGGCACGTGTGAAAACCACGGTGCTGGTCAGGGAAGCCCCACGTGGTACCAGTCCCGCCTATCCTATTCCTGGATATGTGGTCACCAAGACATGCTGGAGCGTTCAAGTTAAAGAAGGCCTTTCAGGATGGTCCACTCCAGAAGTGACTTTCCAGTCCCCCAGCTTCTGCTCCTATGTCTCCTGGGATGAGGCACTTTCTCCCCTTTGGGGGAGAAAAAGTGAATGAGCAACTATGTTGAGACAATTTTTGGTACAGCCTTCAGTAGGAAGCCAGCATGGCCAACTGTGAGCAGGAAGAACTAGAAAAACCGAGGCAGGGGCTGGGGAAACAGCTCCGACAGAGAGACACCGGCCTCACAAGCGTGGGGAGCCAGTTCAGATTCCCAGCACTTGCGTGGAAGCTGGACCGTGGCGCACACTGGAGCACCAACACTAGGGAGATGGAGATGGTAGGCTCCCTACTGTTAGCCAGTCTGACTACATTCAGGAGCTCCAGACTCAGTGAGACCCTGCCTAAGACAAAAGGGGATGTCGGATGCCGACCGCTGGCCTGCACACAAGTGTGCTCATGTTTTCCTGCAATGAACTCTGTAGCCCCTCCCTGACCAGCGTCTCACAGGGGGTCAGGCAGCCTCAGAGAGTTCATAGGTGTGTGTGCTGATACTCTCCTCTCCTGCCTCAAAGGGGAGCAGGTGGTGGCAAAGGCTGTGTCCTGCCTCGGAGTAGCTGTGATGGTAGGGGCCCCTCCCCCGAGCTGGGGCAGGACACTGCAAAGGGATAACTGCAGATGTCTGCTCCCCTGGGCACAGTAGGAAGCTGATCTGTAGATTCTGAGGACACCCCAGACACCAACTGACTGCAAGCAGCCCCAGGCCAACATGGGACCCTTTGCCTGCCAGGCTGCTCCAGGCTTTTCTTGGGACTCACCCTCTGTCAATCACACTCTGAGACTTGTGAACTTCAGCTCCCTGAGGGGCTCAATCCATGCGAGCCTCAACTTCTTCCTAGTGCCTCAGTTTCCCTCTGTACTGAGCTGACTTTCCCAGAAGCCTCAGAGCCCACTGCTTTTGAAGGGTTGGAAATGATTCAGCCTTCTTTGAAAGCCAGATAAATCTTTTTTAAGTTATGTTGTGTTTTTTGTTTTTTTTTTTTATTTTGTGTGTATGGGTGTTTTGCACACATGCCTGGCTGTGCATCACATGCGTGCCTAGCTGCCTGTAGAGGTCAGAAGAGAGCTTTGGATCCCCAAGCACAGTTGCTACAGCGGCTTGTGAGACATCCTGTAGGTGCTGGGAATTGAACCCAGGTCCTTTAGACCACCGAGCCATCTCTCCAGCTCAAGGAGCATATAAAAATTTATTTAATGTATTAAGTGTGTGTTTTGCATGGCTGTGCTCATAGGAACGCTCATTTCACAGCACACATGTGGAGGTCAGAGGATAACTTTTGGGAGCTGGTTTCTTTCTCCATGTAGATCCCAGGAGTTGAACTCAGGTCATCAGGCTTAGCAGCAATTGAGTCATCTCACTAACCCCCAAAATAACTTGTATTTTAATAAAAAAGAAAAAGTTATTTTTAGATTTATTTATTTTATGTTTGGTTGTATGAGTGTTTTGCCTGCAAGTACGTGTGTGCACCATATGTGTGTGCCTAGTGCTTACAGAGGCCAGAAAAGAGTGTCAGAATCCCTGGAACTGGAATTACAGAGTCATGAGCTGCCATGTGGGTGCTGAGACATCCCTCCAGTCCCCAAAACAAACTTCTAGAAGAAGTCCATAAATCATAAAACTTAGGTGTTTCTGTCTGCGCATTTGCTCCTTTGTGCTGTGGTGTCAGTCACTGCATACAACGCTTAGATGTTCTCTGCAGAGCGGAGTCCAGGAGCACTGCTGGCTGCCGGTGGGGACAACCTTCTTGGGTGCACCAAGAAGGTGCTAGGCGCCTGGAGTCCCATTGCCAGCTAGCAGGACTTTTCCGGTAGGTGCTGAGCTTTCGGGGATGGGCATGAGGTAGGGGCAGGTTCCTTCTGGGACCTGTGAAGGTGGCACCTGTTGTCCTCGGTTTCTCTGACCTGGCATCCCTTTGAGATCTGTAGGCCTGGCACCCCCACCAGAGAGCTGCAGAAGGTTCCCTCCACCACTCAAGTCAGAATTACAGGTTCAGACAATCACCCTCTCCCTTGCTCTCCACTCCCTCCCTCTCTTTTTCTCCCATGTTTATTTTTTTAATTCCAGGATGTTTGGTTTGGCTGGGCTCCAGCTCACGGTGTTTTCACTAGGCCATCTCAGATTCCTCCTGCCCCGGCCCCAGTTTTTCCTGTAGGGGGGGATAAGACATCTGTCATGGGGTTGTAGAAGAGCCTGCGCCTTGATGCTGGGGTGTACTGGGTGCAAATGCACCTTCCACTTTCAGGTTGTTCCAGGCCCCGAGGCTGCTGGATCAGAGGAGCCAGTCGGAGAGCTTCCTGGTCTCCAGGCAGAGGTGAAAGGTGCTCAGGGGCACACCAGAGAAAACAGAGGAGGGGCCTGGAAGCCTCTAAGAGTCGGCAAGGTCCCCACAGGGCCAGAGTACTCCTGGAGCACAGCATCTGTTCAGCAAGCCCTGGGCTCTGGGTCTGTCTCCAGCGCCACAAATAATGTTCCGCTTAAAACCAGGCATGAGACAGTCCGGGAGAGGCCGCGGCAGGAAGAGTCCTGTGAATTAGAGGATAAGGAAAACTGAGGTCCAGAGAGGCCATGAAGCTGCTAAGTGGCCCTGATGTAACATGAAGCCACCCTGTTCCAGATCCTAGGCTGTGCCCTCCCCTCCCCTTTTCCCTAGCTTTCTCCCTTTCCCTTGCTTCCAGGGAGGAGTGACCAGTACCCAGGTCACCTGCTGAGCTCTGTCACCTGTGTAGAAGTAGCTGCCAGGATGTCAAATTCTGCTTCAGAGCTGGAATTCCCTGCCCCGTCATGAGTTTTTTCCAACAGGACGGAGGCTCAGGCCTCAGGACCCAGGGAAAAACTGAGCTCTTGCCGAAGGTTGCCCAGGCCGGGAAGACAAGCTGCAGAGGCCAAGCCCCCAGCAGCACTGTCTAGGGCTGGACCCCTCTGCCGCCCCATTCTGGGCCCCAACTCTGCCCGCTCTTCCCCTGGACAATGCAGCCTTTCAGGGCCAGACAAAGGCGGGTTTAAAAGGCGAGAATTGTGTTTCCATGGCGGAGGGGCGGGGGGCCCGCCAGTGGGGAGGGCCCAGCAGCGCAAACTGTGCTGTATTTATGCCCGTCTGACACAACACAATTTGATTTTCCACATAAAAGATCAAATAATATTTCGGTTACAGTTAATTACGCAGCCCAAAAGCCCATCAAAGGCCCCTCCGCATCCACCCAGCCCTTGCTCTGTAGCTCCGCATGCGCCCAGATTTCACGGCTTGCTTCTCAGGGTCCGCATCCCACAGCTACCCATTCACAGGGGCAGGGGAACCCCTTCAGAAGCTCCCAAGAGAGCCCCCATTTCTGCACAAGCTGCCTGGTCTCCCCACCAAAATAGCAGCTCAAATATCTCACGAGGCAGCAAGCTTTCCTGTTCCCCCCAAGCCCTGTCCCCTTGTGCTGGAAGAGGAAATGGGGTCCAGCCAGGGCAAGAGACCAACATGAGCTCATGGAGTCTTCCCTGGCACAGCCACTGGGACAAGTCTGTTGGTCACACCGAGTCGACAGACTTTTCTGTTTGAAATGAAACTGCAAATCCCCAGCTGTGTTTGTTGAGTGAACAAACAACTTGATAAAGGAGTGAAGGAGGAAGAGGATGGATATGAGGGAAGAAGAGAGAGAAAAAGAGTGAGGGAGAAGGGGGAGATTGGAGAGCAGAGAGGAAAAAGGAGGGAAAGAGAGAGGAGGAAGAGAAGAGAGGGAGCTAGGTTCCACCCTGGGCGGTGGCAGCGGTGATGGGGGGCCAGCAACAGAGCGGGTGCCCCACAAGCTGACAGGAGTCAGTACCAGGATTCCTGCAGGGGCCAGATCAAAAGAAGGTACCTTCAAAGTGAGACCCTGAGAGGAACAACCCTGTCCCCACAGAGCCCCGGCTCACCCTGTGCTGCATCATGGAACAATCTTCTCAGTGCATACTTTAGAAAATTCTAGAAAGACACAATCCGAGACTTACAGACTCTTAATCAGAATATTCACAAGATAAATCCACCAACCCAGACAACAATGGACTCTCAGAGTCAAACCAGAGGAAGAATTCATGTTGGCATCCTGCCCAGCTCTATCAAAAGACCCAGAGAGGGTATGTGTTCCGCCAAAGATCACACAGCAGCTTGGCAGGCTGGCTTTCCAGAGACTGGATGCCCTCTGGTGCTCATCCCAGGGTAGCACCCCTCTGTCCTTTTACAGGTACTATGGGGGAGCACTTAAATTTGCAAGGTTTGTTAGAGCTGAGCACTCAGCTGGGGTGTGTGCACACCCCCATTGCATCAGCCTGTGGAAACCCCCCTTCAGAACAACTGCCTCTAGTAAGGTTCTCTAAGCGCCCAGGAAGGATGTTCCTCCTGTAACAAGAAAAGGGGGTGCTTAGGAACTTGCACCCCAAAAAAGAAAGCTAGATCAGCTCCGCAAATGCAACCCTTTCACACCGCAGCCTGCAGATGGAAGCGGTATTGTGCAGAACAGGCCACTTCCTCTCCTGTGGGGAGGCACCTTCTTTTTCCAAACTCAGGAGCCTACAGAGCCAAAGAAGGCTCAGACCACAGGGAAGCCAGCAGCCCAGACTAGGCAGGGGCACAGTGCGGGCATGGAGCTATTCTGGGCACCGACGTTCTGTGGTGGTGCTCAGCCTGAGCTACGGCAAAGGTGTTTCCTGTGTAACTACAGCCACTGAACCTGCCCTGTGCCCACCACAACCCTTCCCAGAAGCCCTCACTCACCTGTCACCTGAGACACTGTTACACTCTCTTCAGTGTCTGGTATTCTACACCCTAAGACTGCGACAGCTAATGCAGTCCACTCAGTGGAGCCTACAGGTAGGTTCCAGATGGAAGTACCTATAATGGTAATCTTCCACCTGTGAAACCACAGAGAAAAGGAAATACAGAACTGATGTTGGTGCCGATTCCTGGCTGCGGGCTGTGTGTGCTTCCATCCCCAGATCCACTTTACTGGTCCTGTGAGCACCAAGGGGCACATGTTATTCTTTCCCACAGCACTGTCAACACAATCCTTACCATGGGATATGTGCTTTACTATCTCCTGCAGGATCTTACCTATATCTGTGCCTTGCAAATGCTTACTGAATATACAGATGGGTGAGATGATGGGCGGACGGACGGACGGACGGGTGGGTAGACGGACGGACGGATGGATGGGTGGGTGGACGGACGGATGGGTGGGTGGACGGACGGATGGATGGATGGACGGACAGACGGACGGACGGGTGGATGGATGGGTGGGTGGACGGACAGATGGATGGATGGATGGATGGATGGATGGATGGATGGATGGACAGATGGTGAGAGGAAGGACATGATACATGAATGGGGATGCAATGGATGGGTATGTGGGTAGACAGATGCGTGGCTAGATGGGTGGATATGACAAAGGAATGGATGGATAGACAGATGTGATTAATGGGTGTATGAATGAGATGGGTGGATGAGTGAAGAGATGGATGAGTGGATGGGTGGGATGATGGAAGGGATTGTGTGGTTGGATGGGATTATGGATAAATCAGTGAATGGAATGGATGTATGATGTGTGGGCCGGGCGGTGGTGGCGCACGCCTTTAATCCCAGCACTCGGGAGGCAGAGGCAGGCGGATCTCTGTGAGTTCGAGGCCACCAGCCTGGTCTACAAGAGGTAGTTCCAGGACAGGAACCAAAAACTACAGAGAAACCCTGTCTCGAAAAAAAAAAAAATGATGTGTGGACAGATGCATAGGTAAGTGGAGGTGGTATGTGCACAGATGGGAAGATGGGTTAATGAGTGGATGAGTGAGGAGATGGATAGAAAGATGTGGAGGGTTATATGAGCGAGTAAATAAATGAATGTTGAACTCAGTGGATTAGTGGGTAGATGTATGGTAGATGTATGGATGGGACAATGTATGGATGTAGATGATGCATGGGTGAATAGATGAGTGAGTAAGTGGGTTGGTGTGGTCCATGCGTGAAAGGTGACTAAAAAGTTGGATAGATGGCTAGGTTAGTGGTAGACAGGTGGGTAGGTAAGTAGGAGGATGGGTGGGTGGATGGATGGACGGACGGACGGACGGACGGACGGACGGATGGATGGGTGGATGGATGGGTGGATGGGTAGATGGATGGGTAGATGGATGGGTAGATGGATAGGTGGATGAACGGACAGATGAACGGACAGATGAATGGATGGATGGATGGATGGATGGATGGATGGATGGATGGATGGATGGACGGGTGGATGGGCAGGTGGATGGATATGTTGTGGGCGATGGTTGAACAGATGGAAGGGCTGGTTAACAGTTGGAGGAATGAATGTCTGAGTAGATGTGAGTGGGTGGATAGATGAATACACCATGGAAAATGGACTGACACATAGATGTATTAACAACAGATGGATGAATAGACAGAGTGGACAGACAGATCTCTTTAAAAAGAATAAGAGCTGTTTTCTATAGGACTTAAGAGATATAGTTTTAAGTAGTTCTTCTGATCTTTGGCCTTGCCCAATGAGTCACCCTCTCTGCCTCTGCTTCTACCTTCATCAAATGGGCACAGTCCCTGGATGCCACTGGCTTTGCAGGACGTCTAGAAGATTCCAAGGCCAGTGGGAAATCCTTTCTAAAATATGAAGGTTCTTTGCTTGGATGGGAGACAGCCAGTCGTTGATGTCCTGGAGAGGCCAGCAAAACACATCATGTACTGAGTCCTCTGTCAGCTTGTGGAGACACCTAGAGCTGCTACCATGCTGGGCTCTGCTCCTGCTCCGTCTCCAATGGATAACTCTCATTATAGTTTACACTGGCCGCTAGGAGGGGAACTGGCAGCCTCTAAGATTTATAGCTGTCCTCCCTTACTCAAAAGTTGTCCCTGTCTGATGAGGTTGCCACACATAGTGACAGAGATCTGCCCTCACCTGATTGGACAAGAAAGAGCAAACTGAACTGGGGGGACTCCATGAAGACTTTGTAGCTAAGGTCAGAGCCAGGAATCTAAAGGACCCAGATGGGAGCATGAACCTGGAGACTTCCCAAGAAACTGGCTGATACTGTGACAGACTGCAAAACTGCTACAGAGGTTAGAGTCCCTTTTGGAAAGCTAGGGGACAGCACTGAAGTAGACCCGACTCTCCATCATCCCTATACAAACTGCACCCTCTCACCACAGGACCTTGCTAGACACTGAATCTTCTGGGAGATGCAAGTTTGCATGGCTGGCCAGATGCAGGTGTTGATCTGATGATGCTGGCAGGTATACTGGTTGTTTAAGTGTGTGTTCCTGTCATGTGTATGGGTACTGGAAGACCACAGATGTGACTTCCCTCCTGGTTTACTTCCTATTGTGATAAACACCATGAGCAAAAGCAACTGGGAACAAAAGCGTTTACTGCAAGTTTCTTTCTATCTTACAATACCTTTCCCTTCCATGCTATAATTCATCATTGTGAGAAGTCAGAGCAGGGACTCAGGCAGAAACCTGGAGCCGGGAACTAAGCAGAGGCCTTGGAACAGTGCTGCTTACTGACTTGCTCCCAGTGACTTTCTCAATCTGCTTTCTAAATCATCCAGGATCACCTGACCAGGGGGACACCACCCAAATTCAGTTATTAACCAAGACAATATTCCCCACAGACTTGCCCATGGGCCAATCTGATGAAGGCAATTCCTCAGTTCAAATTATCTCATTCCAGGTTTGTGCAATGTTGACAAAGGCCAGCCAGCACAGCTTGCAAAAGTGGAAGGAGAGAACCAATTCCACAGCACTGTCTTATGAGCCATATGCATTGGCCCAGAACATACACATACCTCACACAATAATAATAAATAATATTCATAGAATAATGGTAAATGCACAGACGTGCTCACAGGCCAGAGTGATGAAGGTATTTTCTCAACTGAGCTTCCTTTCTCTCAGGCATCTCTAGTTTATGTCAAGTTGACCAAAACAGGCTAGCAAGCCCTTCTATAGGAGCCAAGACACTTCCCTGAGTGTGCAGTGGGGGCGGAGAGCGAGTGGAGTATGCTTTTCTTGGACGTAAGATAAAATAAAGAGACAAGAGTCAGAAGCAGGAGGCAGAGATGCCCAGAGGGCCAGTGGCTGCAGCAGATGAGGGACAGAGGCGGGACAGCACGGTGAGCTGCCTCAGCAGCTCCCAGCCTGCAGACTGTGGGAAGCTCTTTCTTGGTCGGTGCCCGTCAAACTGATTTACGGGCCTTGCCGTCTGCCGTGTGCCGGCCATCAGCCACTGCCACCAGATCTATTATTGATGGAACTTTCCAGGACCTGCTAATTAACTGTGTGCCCATGGCGGTCATTGGGGCAAGTGACAGCAGAAATAGAGGCAGGAAGCCCAGCCAATGTCATGGCCACAGCGTTCTGGGCAGACCACAAACTGATTGTGCCTCCTGGGTGGCAGCCAGTCCAGGTAACTAGACTAAAGGCACCCCCATCTGAGTTGGGCAAGGCAGACTGAACTTGAGTCTAGGCTATATAGGGACTCACTCTCTGCAGGCCTCAGTTTCTTTGGGAAAACAGAAATAAGAAAAGCAGCTGAGGGGGAGCTGAGAACTCATTCTCTGGAAGACACATGGGGCTCTGAGAAGAATGTATACTGGGGTTGAGGGGCCCTCCTGGGCTGCACAGAGAGAGCCCAGTGACAGGGTGAGACACGGCCAAGCCACCCTAGGCATTTGCTCAGCAGCTGAGGCTGTGTCACCAGCAGACACTGTCACACTCAGACCCAAGCAGGAATCCCAGAGCAAAAGGGACACTGAGACAGTCGAGATGGAGGAAGTGGCTTCAGGCTAGGGGTCTAAAGGAGTCTGCAGGCAGCGGAAGAAGGAGCTGGAAGTACCCATTCAGGAGACTGCGGAAGGTTGCCAGGCAATAAGAAAGGCTGGAGCAAAGGCCCTGGGGTAGGAATGAGGAGGGCAAGGCCTGACAAGCACAGCACAAGCACCACCAGAACAAATTCACTAGGAAAAATGAGGCCAGGGAGGGAAGAGGGGTTAGGAAAGCGGCCGAGAACTACCAGGGACATGAATGCCCGACCAGGGCATGGAGAGATATACCCAGAGCTGTCAGTCAGCAACTCCTGGCCTGATGCTAATTCAGCAACTAACTGAGCCCACCCTCCCAACTTGTGCAATTAGTTCCTGTGAACTTCACCTCCCATCTCTGTCGTGTTCTAGAGCAGAGGGGAGCTATTCCTGATGACAGATCAGGGCTCCCCAGTAGGTTCTCATTTTACAAAGGAGGAAACGAAAGCTAAGAGAGTGTGAGCAACTTGTCTGAGGCCACACAGCTGAAACCACACCAGCAGCACGCGCACTGCTGCAAGCGCCTGGCAAGCCCTCACCCCGTTTCTCTGTGCCCCCCGCAAGAGGTGGAAAATCTTTTCCTTAGATGAGTGGGACTCGAGGGAGCCAGGGGAGATCTGGGCCCTGAACCTGTCTGAAGCAGAAGAGAAAACTGAACAAGCAAAGCGTGTTTGCAGAGCTTTCCCACTGCCCTAAAAGGAGGCCCTTTTCAGTCAGAATTTGCATAATCTTTATCTTATTGGTTAACATTGTCCCCTTCGACCTCCCTGCCACCCACAAGCAGGGACTGGGTTACTTCTGCAGCCACAGCAGGCTCCTGACCACCTTTTATCCTTGGGCATTAATGGGAGAGAATCAGGGAGGCCATCAGAGCTAGGGGACAGTTGAGGGGGCCAGGGGAGGAGAGGTCCTGGGCAAAGTTGGGCCTGAGGGAAGCCTGGCTTTGGGTCACTCCCCAGGGGGGAACTGTGGACCCAAGCAAATGTGTCTCAGAGAGTAAATCAGAGACAGTTTCCCTGCCAATGCCACCTCTGTGAGATGGGGTTCATGTCACATGATCCCAAATAAAACAACCAAGGTCCCAAGGTCACTCACCTTCCTCCTTCCCTCATCCTGAATCAAACAGACTACCGCTAGATGAGCCCCCTACACCCACTGACAGCTCATCCTCAGCCCTGAGGCCACAGTAAAACCTGCTACACAGGCCAAGTCCCCAGTTCACATCCCAGGGCCAGCCTTGGGTCCCCCAGATAACCTTTCCTCATCACTGAGTCTAAAAATGTAGGGGCAGGTCCCCTGCCTTTTGACTTCCCCTTCTGCCAGATGTCACATAAGCCTTGTTAAATAAATCCACCTATGTGACTTGTTGCTCTGTCTTTTCTTCTAGGGTCCTCAGCCAGGAACCTCTACTGTAAGGGGGGGAGGGGGGAATCCTCCCTTGAAGCAATGAGAGAACCTTAGGAGGCCTGTGTTGTCTACACTCCCCACCTCCCCTTCCACAGGCCACCCTCTGTGCTTCTGCCTAGCACAACTTTGGGGTCCATGGGACATTTCATGACTCTGTCCCTCTGCTCAGTCAGAAGATGCATAGGACAAGGCCCTTTGTAGCTCAATGCTATGTCACGGGGGCCAGCCCAGCACCGAGCACACAGCAGGGATCTACTAAGTGTCAGCAGATGGATGATGGAAGAGCACATGTGTGGCACCCTCCTGGGGCAGGTGAGGCCTGGAGACCACCATGCATTGAGCCTGGGCAAGGAGAGAACACACCACTCCAGCTGCCATCCCTCCTCCCAATGGCTTCACTTGCTTCCTGTGCCTTAATAGGACCAGCCTTTAATTTTGATAAGCAACTTTCTATCAATGCTTTGAATTACAATTCATTATAAGCAAAAAATAGCTCGTTGTTGAATTCAAATTGCCTAGTTGTACCAAGATCCTGTTCCACGAGGCATCCCAGGCACCCACCGCAGGGCCTAGAGAACCCCCAGGCTCTTCTTCCCCTGAGGCTCAGTGGCGTCTGTCTCCCTACGTGTAAATGACCTCAACCTAGTTTCTGCCAAACCTTCAAAGTCCTTGGAAGGAGCAAAGATGAAGAGGCATCTAGCCCCGAGTGGCCTCCCACCTTGGGCCAGGGGTTTGGGCTGCCACCATCTGCTGCTCTGGATCTCCCAGCTGGGAACAAGGCTGCTGGACCACAAGGCCACCTGCCTTTCTGGCTGAGGAGACCAGCAAGAGAGTTCCTCCCACCTGTGCAGAGACACAGTCAAGATCCTTGCCCTAACGGTCATCGAAGGACAAAGAGGGAAATGCTGCTGTCTAAATCAGTGACACTCATTCACACTCAGGTACTCATGCTCCTCTGGCCACCAACTTAGTTTATAGAAATGATCTTGAGGTCCCCAGACTCCCTAGTGATTCTTTGGGAAGCCCTGCACCCTCCAACTCTGAAATGGCCAGGCCAGAGCTAAGGCTGTGTCCTTGTATTGTATCAAGTGACATTTGAATTCATTTTCCTACCAATTACGCTGAGAGCTAGGAGACAGAGTGGTTGTTGTGCACCTAACATTATGCAATGTGACAAAACTGCACCATCGCTGTGGGACCTGTGAGCTTAGCTGGCTACTGAGTGACGAAGAGCATTCAAGCCAGTCACTCAGTAACCCTCATCTGCTAATGGAGAAGTACAGACTGAGTGGCGGCCTCTTTCAGGGGTCGCGGGGAAGATCGCACTCCAGAATTCCAGGATGTGTCTAGAGGTCTGGTAGTTCATGGATGGGGATCACTGTCCACTCCATCCTGGGAGCCCGTGGGAGGGCCTATCTGCATGCTCCTCTGGGGCTGTGCAGAGAATGGTGAGCAAGACCAAGAGCCCGAGAACCGGCATAGTGGCAGGTGTTTATGAGCAAGTGGGTGGGCATGTGAGTGAATGAAAGGCTAAAAATTCACAGGTGCCAAGCCCGATGCCAAGCCTGATGCCAAGCCCGAAGCCAAGTCCGAAGGCTGGGCAGGTGTCCCCAGAGACGATACAGCAGTGGGGCTGATGGAGCCCTGGGAGCCCATTTAGTGAGACAGAAATAAAAGCCATGTGGGACTGGGGGCTCGGCGATGGTGGGTTCACCTAGTGTGCCTGGGATCTGGGAGAGAGAGAGGAGAAAGGGGGAAGGGAAAGAGAGAAAAGAGGAACAGAGAAAAGAGGAGGAGGAAGGAAAAAGTTGGCAAGGCCCCCAGTGAGGTCATCCTTCAAGCGCAAGGCAGACTCTGATGGTGTTGGTGAGGTCCCTGGGCACACTGACCAGGGCTTGCTTGATTTCTGTGCTGACAAGCAGTGACCCACTTCCCTGCAAGTCCTCTACCTCACCTGCTGGCCATAGGCTAAGGGCTCAGCCCTCTGAGGTACTGTCTCCCTGTCTTCCCAGCCTCACCAGGTTCCTGGGAACATGGAGCGTGACCCCTATTGTGAGACCGGGACTCGTTTCAGCTCGAATATCCCAGGCATTTGTGAAGGAGTAGTTTGGGCCTCTCACACTAGAGTTGACTAATCTAGAGATGCAGGTACCAAGACTCAGAGGGAAAACCACCCACCATGCACCCTTTCTTGTCCCAGAAGGCAGAAGTGCCACCTGCTTCCAACCCTTCTCATCTGACTTATCTATGGGGTTCTCAGAGTTTCCTCAGTTCATTGGCATGAAGCCAAATGAGAGGGCTGGGGGCATGACTCAGTCAAGCAACAAATGCCCAGTGTGGGCAACATCTTGAGTTCAATCCCCTGTATTGATAGGCAATGGTTTCCTCGTCCAGGGGCCAGGAGACGAAGATGCCCCGAGGCTGAGAGTTTCCCTGGGCCTCCAGGCATGGGCACTGCCTCCTGCCATAGCCTGGGGCTTAGCTTGCTGGGTGAGTGTCACAGAGCCTCCTGTCTTTGGCTATCACCCAAGGCTTCCTACAGTATCAGCTGTTAATACAGAACAGAGAAGCCACCAGGGACAGGAGGGCCACAGCCTGCTTTGCCCCACACTCATTAAGAAAGTACATTTAGTCACCAGGCATATTAGCAGAGAAGAAGGACCACTTGGAGTCTGAAATCAGCAATCAATCAATAATCTATCAATCAAAACAAGCAAAAGAGTTCAGGTATCAGCTGCTGAGCTGTGTGGCAAATGATCACATATGACCTAAAATAAATGAGTTCCCAAAACACTGGGCAGACCAGGTATTGTCCCAAACAAGCATTTAAGTCAGGAACTGAATCAGTTCCTCAAATTCCAAAATCTGCTGGAAGATTTCAGAGACAAATAACTAGTGTCCTGCCCACAGGTACCTGGGAGTACAACCCGCTTTCCCCACGGATGTCACTCCAGCCACTTAGCGCACAAGAGGGCCCACCCAGTGACATCACATGCTTAAGATGTGAACAAGGTGAGGCAGGAGGCTCCCGGAGGCCTTGTCTTCACTGTGTCCTTCAAACGGGCGGGCCCTGAAGCAGAACCCACTTGCAGTGTGTTCAGACTTGAGTCTGAGAGCGTCCTCTGAACACCTTCAAGTCTCAAGGCGGGAGGAACAGAAAGTAAGAGGAAAGCCCTGGCAAGGCTCCCCCATGTCTTGGGTTGTACCCACAAATGCAGGAAATACCTTTACACTGGGTAGGACCAGGGCACTACAATTTCCTCTGTCTCCACCACACAGAGCTACTGTATGCCTCCCTTCTTGTTTCATGGCTGAAATTCCGTTAAGAAGTTGGTTGGCTTAATTTGTTTATCAGGTTTAAGAACACCCCTAGAGTATCTTCTAAATGGATGCATCGTAAATACAGTGTACAAATGAGCCCTTCTGTGGTGCAGCCATTTGTGTCCCGTGGGTCCTGAAGGACCCTCAAGGACCCACCTGTGCTATTGGAGGGTGTATGGCAGACAGTGGCCAGGAAGGGATACGATGGAGGGAGAGGGGTTGTCACAGAGAAGGTTGATGTCTTGGTCCTACAGCTTTGGGGCAACTGTCAGAGTGCCATCTATAGCTGGATTGCGGAGGCTGTATGTGGCCCCTGAGAATCCAAACCACAAGTACCGAGTGTTTGCAGGTGAACAGTAGAAGAGTGGGTACCACAAGGCTTGCAGAGTCCCCCACACAAGGTCACAGGCCCACAAATAAACCACCATGTTGTTTTTTATTTATTTCAAACACAATCTGTTTATTGAAAAAAAAAATGTTAGAAAGATCAATTACCAATAACCAAAGAGTCAAAAAAAAAAATCACCTGAGGTCAGCAATTCCAGACCTCAGCAGCTCCTCTTCACCTTTAACCTTCTTTAAAGTATATTATGTATATTTCGACAAAACGAGGTGACATGGATAATTTTGCAGTCACACACATACACAAAAAAACTGATTTTTTCCATGTTTCTAAGCATGCATTGTCCCCTAATTCACCAATAAATTTGTATGGATCATCCACTGAGTTCCAGAAAGTGTCATAGATCCCTGGGAAAACAGCAGTAAGCACCCACATAGGTTGGCAGTAGCCTCATCCCCGGTAGCTAACGTTTGTTAATCTTGTGCACAGACACTATGCTAGTCCTCTGTGAAGATGAGCGTTCTCCCATCTGCATCTGGGCAGGAAGGTTGCTCACACATGTCCTGTTGCCGGGACAGTCTTTCCTAGCTGCTGTAATGAACCAGGTGAAACCCTGCACGCGCAGCTCTGAATCTAAGGGCTCTCTGCTTCTCACCAGAGTGAGATCACGTCTTTGGAACCACCCTTGCTGTCCATGCTACACCCCAAGACAGAGCTACACCCCTCGGTGGAACACAAGAGAGGCCTGTTTTTTTCACTTCAGATATATTTGTACCCAACGGGTGTGAAACCCTCCAGATCCTCCTGACCACCAGTACCAGGGAGAGACCCATCAGCTGGAGCAGATAGATCTGCAGCAGGAAGCCATGGGCAGCCCAGGGCTGCTAGCAGTGCACCCCTGAGTTTCTCCTACCAGACTCTGGGAAATGGAAGCACAGTTTAGGCAAGAAAAGCTCTGACCACTGGCACTTGCCTGTGCCCTGTCTATGGGCCCTGATTATCAGGGTACTAAGAGGCAGGGCACCTGGAGTCCCACTGGAGAAATTGAGGTTAGGAATTACCCTCCAAGGGAATCCCCAGTGACCTGCAACTGCCCTTGCTCCACCTCTTTTCGTGAATATCAGGGACCAAGACCCCATTCCATGACCACTAATTAGAAGGCACTCCCACACATCTCCTATCACAATGGCTACAAATGAACATCTAAAGAGCCAGGGGGAGCTGTCCTGTCCATTTGGGAAGTGGCAGCACTGGGGGCTCTGTCCAGATACAGGTGACCAAGTCCTCTGGGCATGGAGGAGGTAGCAGGGAGGCAGACTAGGCCTTGGCTCCCATGTGACACAGGGAACATGTGTCTATTGGGAGCCAAGCAAAGAGGCAGGTAGGGTCTCTGAACCCAGTAACAGTTTATGACAGCCACCTCTCTGCTCCAACAACCCCCAAAGACAGCATCATCTCATCTCACAAAGGGAACACCCAGCCCAAGCCACCTCATGGCCACCCTGTGAGCCCTGTGGCTGCTCTAACAAACCACCAATAGTTTGGGAGGTTAAAATATCATGAGTGGGGCCATGGGTAAAACCAAGTGTGAGGGCCTGAGTTTACCCCAACACCCACATAAAAGCTGGAGTGTTGACACACACCTGAAATCAAGTGCTGGGCTGGAATGTGCGCAAGCCTGGGGCTTGCTGGACTTCCATCCAAGCCAGTTCAGAGAGCTCCCAGTTCACTGAGAGACTGTGGCTCAAAAAGTAAGGTGGAGAGCAAATGAGAAAGACTCCTGAAGTCAATCCCTGGCCTCCATACACATGCACACACTTGTGTATACACACACACACAAGGAGACAGTTACAGTGTTCTACAGTGGGCCTGTAGTGAGCTGGGGGAAGGACAGAGCTCCTCCTGGCATTCGAGAAGCCCATTTTTTGCTGCTATGGTTTGGACATCATATGGGTGTACCCCAATTGCTCATAGAATGGGACCTTGGTCCTTAGTGTGGTGGAAAAGAGGTGAAGTGTGCAGGTCACTGGAGGAGGGGTCTCCTCTAGGAGGGATAAAGGCAGTTAACCCTGATGAGAGGGTTTGGGAGGCAATCCTGGCTGCTTGCCACACTCTAGTTTCCTGTCTGGTCATATGATATCTCTCTCTCTCTCTCTCTCTCTCTCTCTTTCTCTCTCCTTTCTTCCCTCTCTCCCCCTGCCTCTTTAGCTCTCTCTCCCTCTTCCATCATGTAGCCCAGGCTCACCTGTAATTCATGTGCAGCCAAGAATGACTTTGAACTTCTGATCCTTGATGCTGGGGTTGGTTTCAGCTGCACACCACCACACCCAGATACCCAGTGCTGGAGACTAAACCCAGGGCATGTGAGTGTGCATGCACACACATACACACACATGCACACACATTACACTCATGCACACATGCACAACACATATACATATGCACACATACACAACACATATACACACATGCACACACATATACACACATGCACACACATATACACATACATACACAACACATACAAACACACATACACACATGCACACACATACACATACATACACAACACATACAAACACACATACACACGTACATACACGTACACGTATACACATACACAACACATACACACACAATACACAAACAAACACAACACATACAAACACACATGCACACATACACATACATATACGTACACATACACACATATATAACACATATACACACATACACAAACAAACACACACATATACAACACATACAAACACACACACATACACATACAAACACATACACACATACACAAACAAACACACACATACACAACACATACAAACACACATACACACAAACATACACGTACACATATAAATACACATACACACACGTACACACATACACAACACATAAACACACATACACACACATACACAACACATACACACATACACAACACGTACACACATACACAACACATACAAACATACACACACACACACACACATACACACACAAAGCCTCCGCAGTTACTCCCCCATAAGGGAAAATAGGCTGTTCGTGGCTCCTGGAAGCATTGCCTTCAACCACTGTTCTGAGCAGCTCTTCTGCGTGGAGCGCCCCTGCCCATCTCTGAAGGCCTCCTGGGAGTACGTGGGCCACCCAGATGGTTCCCAGCTACCTCCCTATCTCGAGATCCTGGAATTCAGTGTCGTCTGCCGGGCCAGATGACTTCAATCCCGCAGCACTTTAGATGTGGCCCCTGTGGAGGCCACAGAGCTCTGCTATCCACAAGACACCCCAAAAGACCAGATTCAATACATGAACACCCCAAACTCCGTGTTTCTCTACCCACAGGTATCCATGGATAAAACACCAAACAAAACAAACTGCTGTAGCATAAGTTGACCCCAAACTCTTCATGGGGACAAGTTCACACCATTTTATTCACTGTCCTGGGAACTTGACCATACCAGAGCAGCCTGTGTTTGCACAGCAAGCCAACAGAAGAACCAAAGAGACCCTTGGCTGGAAAGGCTGCAGACGAGGAGAAATCTCCCTGCAGATCTTGGATATGGTCAGGGTAAATAGCTTCATTTCCTTTCTGGACCTCAGTTTACCAACCTGCAGGATGGGGGTAGAGCACAGGCTCTGCTGGTGGGTGCCCTCCCCCATGCCCAGCACTGGGATGACAGAGGCACGTCCCAGGCCGGACAGATGGGGCCTCAGCCTGATCACACTAGAGCCAATTTCCCTGGTTCATTGTCCCAAACCAAATTAGGGGCTCACAGACTATGCCACTCAGCCTTAATTGGGACTCACAGATGCCCCCCCGTCACGGCCCTTCTTCCCTGCTCTCCTGTCCCCAGCCAGGCCATGCCTTGGGGGAGCCAGAGGCAGCCTGGGTTCTGCCACCTGGGCCCCCACAGACGCCTTAGTGTAAGCAATTAGGGCCAGGCCAGGCCTGCTGGTAATAGGGAGGTGCTGGGCAGCTGGGCCCGCATCGATCCCAGCCTCTGGTGACCCTAGGGAATGGAGACAGCCAACAGGCAGGCAGATGGTGGTCTCCAGGGCCCAGCCCCACCCCCAGTGTAGAACAGTCACTGATGGACACAGGCCAGGAAGGAAGGGGGCCTGTGTTCCTGGAGGCCCCGCGTGAGTCTGAAAGTTGGTTTGGGGTGTTTAGTCCTCACATTGTAGACATATTCAGGAATGAGCCCCTGTTAGGGTCCTCACCATCCCTCCAAGCACCTGAAACCCCATGGTCTGTTCTGCCTGTAACTGGCCTCCAGGGTCAGCGGTGGAGTGGCTTCCTCTAAAGAGCACCCCTGCCCAGGACTCCCTTGCCCTGCCTCATCAAAGTCTGTACAGGCTGGCAGGGGACAGGGGTGGCTGCTGGTAGCTGCAGGATGGCCCTCTGGGGATCCTAAGGAGGCCAGGGAAGAACACACCACTCTGGTCTGAACCCCACCTATCTCTACCCCAGCAGCCGGGATAGAGCCTTTGCAAACCCCAGAAACTGCAGCTCTGTGGGATTCCGAGGAACAGGTGCTGAAGGGGCAAGGGTCCCTAAGTGTCTGGACTGCACAGGACAAGTGCTCTGAGCTATGTGTAAAATGACGGCATGCTGTGGGTCTGTGTAGAGTTCCCCTACCTGGCTAAGATGAATGGTACACATGACCGTGTATGTGTGTATGCCTGGGCGTGTTCATAGTGTGTGAGTGTTGAGTGGAGGTGCATGTGAATGTGTACATATAGAGTAGAGGGCGTTGAGTGTGTGCATGTGTGTGTTGCCTTTATGTGTGCAGTGTATGTGTGTATGAATGTATATAGAGACTATGGGTGTGCGTTCAGAATATGCACGTGTATGGGTGTACATGTGTGTGTGCACTGTGTGCGTATAAGGATACACACACAGAGTGTGGTGTGTGTATGCATGTGGTGTACTGTCTTATGTTGGTGTGCTTAAGAGTGTGGGTGTGTAGGCATGTAGGTGTGCATACAGAGTATGTATTCTTGTGAGTGCATGTTTGTATTGTCTGTGTGAATGTGTGCATATAGTGTGTATGTACGAGGGTGAACATACAGAGTATAAGGTATGTGTGCCTGTGGTGTGAGGGGTATACATACCGTGTGCATTGTGTGCATGTATGTGCAGGCATGTGGGGGGTGTATATACCATGTGGATTATGTTCATCTTTTGTTGCCTGTGAGTGTGCATTGAGTGAGGGCAGATCAAACTCAGGGAAGATGTTTTGTGGAGAGTGAAGACCGAGGGGCTGTTGGGCTTTGGGCCTTATTTATATGTCTATTATTCAGCATGAAAATACCCATGGATGCCAATGATGCCAAGCTTGCAAGACTGCAGAGGCTTAGATAAATGTAAGGGAGTCACTCGCCCTCTCTGGTTCCACTGTCTCTGCTTACAACACTGCAACAAATAACTTGACCCCTTCCCCATGTCCTGAGCCAGGACTCACCATGGTCCCACACCCGAGGAGGGGACAAGGACTTGAGGACTTCTCTAGCTGCTGCTCACCAAGTGGGACCCCTCCCCCTGTCCAAAGGGAGGGTGCAAACCTGCCCACCTTCTCACTGTCTGTGTCTCCAAGCTAATGGTGCCTCAGTTTCTCTACCTGCAAAATGGAGGGAAGACTAAGATGCTTATTCAATCTTGCCTCCTACCTTGCTCTCCCACTCAGGAATGGCTATGTGTCCTGGAGCAGTATGGAAACTTTGCTGACTAGCATACGGAATAAGCTCTGCCCTGTGCTACGTGTGCCCACCACTCATTCCTCAGGAGATTTGGTGTGCCCACTGTGGACAAGGGAACTCAGGTCCAGGGGGGAAGCCCCATACACCCCCAGCTGGACTCTTTAATGTGCCTGGGATCCTGCAATTGACACTCCTTCATCTGTCTCCAAAGGGCAGTGGCTGGGGACAGAGAAATGAGAGGGCCAAGCCCCCTGCAGCACTGCCAGGCCACAGGGCTGGAGAGCAGGCTGCCGTCCAGCCACCCAGCGCAGGCTGGCTAATTGCTGCCGTGAGGCCACTGCCCTGGACCATGACACGGGCCCCTGACAGATGTGATTTATGAAGGCCCTCGGCAAAGCGGAACCCACTCAATGGCCTATTACCTCACTTAGCAGACACCTTGTCACCGCCCGCGAGCGGGGTGTTAAAAATACAAGCCAGGCGGCCGCTGGCCGTGTGCAGTCTCCACCTGCTGTGGTCCAGATCACGGCCCAGGGCTGCTGCTACCCTGCCCAGCTGGCCTCTGAAGATGCCCAGGCCCTCACAGATGTCACCAGCCTGGGTTCCAGCAGCAGAGAGTGAGGGCAGGGAAGAGGCTTCTCAGTCCCACTATCCCAACCATGGTCGGCATCCGATGGAGACCGTGAAGCAGAGGCCTAGCCAGTGGACAGAACCAGGTTCCCACTCCCAGAGTCCAGCTGGCCCTACCTGGCCTCATCTTGCCTCTGTTGCTTTGAAGCTATAAGATGCTCCCGGGACCACTGTGCAACTCTCTGGCTGGGGTTTCACAGGACTTTCCCTCCTTGCCACAAGGACCTAGGGGCCCCTTCTGCAATCCAGCCTGCAGTTCCTGAGGCTGGCAGCTCCCCCAGGGCCTTCCACCCTATGCCAGGGACCTCAAAGGCCCAGTGCAAACCAAAATCACAAAGTCCTTGAGCACAGTGGCAAACATCTCATCATCAGTGACTGGAAGCAGACCCAGTCCTGGACTTCCACACAGCCTTGGGAAAGATCTGCCGGACCTCCCGCTGCAGAGATCAGGCACATAAGTGTACCTGTGTGTTTACGCCGGTGTGCCTGTCTGTAAATCCACAAAGGTTCTCAAACAGTTAAGAATCAAAGTAGCTGATCCATTAGGGGAGGTTTGTTGGCCAATAGTTTCCATTCTGAACTACCTACATTGCGCCCTGTGTCCTGGCTGGGCCTTCTGGGAGGGGCAAGAGGGATCTGCCTGCAAATCCACGGGCACTAGGCTGGGCAGCCTTGACCCTGAGCATGGAGCCCAGCAGGCTCCCACCCACCTCCTTTCATCCCTCACTGACAGGACCAGGATAGTATCCATAGCTGGCTGTTCTCCAGGGAGTTCAGAGTCCTCTGGGCAAGTTAGACGGTGGCAGAAACTGTGGGGACCCGAGGAGGTCACTGGCCCACCCTCCAACTTTGGCAGGCCTTCCAAAGATAATTCATCAGTGGAGATCCAAAGGTAGGTGGCAGCCAGACAGGAGACAAGAGTGTCCCACCAAGCTGGGAGGAGCCCCATCACCTGGCCTATGGAAAGTCTTTCCATAATTTTGCAGGCTTTTCTGCCTTCTTCACTTCCCGTGACTCCTCCAGGCCTCGGTTTAAACTCTGACTTCGCACAGGTGTGTGTGCCCACCTATGGTTCCTCAGGAGTCAGGCAGCAACTCAACTCGAGCGACTCCCCTCCCTGCACACATCCTCTTGTCTATTACCAAATCCCAGTTCTAAGGACGAACAGAGAAATGTTTGCAGGTGGGCTGTGAGTGACGACTGAAGGACCTGCATGTTTGGAAAGAGTGAGCTGAGGGCTATGGTGACTGGCCCTCCATGCGGGACTGCCACTAATCCTGATACTATGTCTCTGTAGACCACAGGAGAGAAGCCCTCCCTCAGCCTCTCTGAGGATCTCACCTCCACATTGGGATCTCCAGGACTAAACGCTGAAGTGCCCTTTGCAGGCTCAGGCCTGGGGATGTTCTTCCCTACTCCTCAGAGTGTTGTCCCTGGCTCAGGGTCATCATCATCACGCAGGGAGCTAGTCCCAGAGAAGGAACCACCTATGTGTAACAATGGAGCCACTGATGTTTCCAAGTCATTTCCCATCATCTGCCTTGAGGGAATCTGCTGGAGGTCAGTATGCTTGCAGGGGCCACGAGAGACGCAGGAACCCTTTTCCACCCCTCCACCTTGGGATCCTGTTGCTTCATTTTCCCTCCCATCCCCGCCACCTCCCTGAGCTGGGTGGCAGGTGGGTGGCCCTGCCCCAGGGGTGCAGTGTAGTCTAAGTCTAGAGAGAACTGCTGCATGATAGAGCCTGTGGCTCTGGCTGAGGACTCACCCTAAGTCTGCAGAATTCCATCAGGGGCCCTGCTCTGAAGATGACCCTGAACCCTCCATAACTCACTCACTCTATGGAGCCCCTGTCTGGGTCCCCTAGCAACAGTGGAACCAGAACCCACATTAAAAGAAGGCTCAGCTGAGGTTGTTCAGCAAGATCATACATTCACTCAACAAACATTCCCAGTTTATTTAGAGGCATGAGAAACAGAGATGGCATCATGTGACATCAAGTGAACACCACCTCCCAGGACCCACATAGGGCTCTGGGGTTGGGGGACAATTGGGGGTACTCACAGCCAAAGTGGTGATATCCAGGCAAGGAGGAAGAGGAAGAGTGAGCCCCACAGAAGAAAGGGAAGGGGAATCACATGTGCAGAAACCAGAAGGCAGAAAATCCCAGGAACACAGCACAGCACCAGGCCCAGAGTATAGACAGGTGCAGCACAGGGGCCTCATGTACCAAATTGTGCTGGGCTGACCTGGTTACTTGGCAGCTCCCGATGCACTGTGGGTGTGGGTCTCAGGAAAGGCAAGAGACAGAACAGCTCTGAGCCTTGAAATAGACCACAGTGTGACTACGCAGAACAAGGGATCCCGCCTCTGACCCAGTCAGGAGAAAAGAAAGCCCAGGGTTCTCCACTGTCAACCTGTCTGTCCACTCATCCATCCATCCACCCATCCATCCACCCACCCACCCACCCACCCATCCATCCACCCACCCACCCACCCATCCATCCATCCATCCATCCATCCATCAGCACATCCATCCATCCACCCACCCATCCATCCACACACCCATCTATCCATCCATCCATCCATCTACCCATTCACCCATCCACCCATCCATCCATCTACCCACCCACCCATCTATCCATCCACTCATCCATCCATCCATCCATCCACCCATTCATCCACCCATCCATCATCCATCCATACATCCATACATCCATACATCCACCCACCCATCCATCCATCTACCCACCCACCCATCTATCCATCCACTCATCCATCCATCCATCCATCCACCCATTCATCCACCCATCCATCATCCATCCATCCATCCATCCATCCACCCACCCATCCATCCATCTACCCACCCACCCATCTATCCATCCACTCATCCATCCATCCATCCATCCATCCATCCACCCATTCATCCACCCATCCATCATCCATCCATCCATCCACCCACCCATCCATCCATCTACCCACCCACCCATCTATCCATCCACTCATCCATCCATCCATCCACCCATTCATCCATCCTGTCATCTGTCCATCAGTCCTTCCGGTTGGATGTGTGCATCCATTCATCTATCTATCCAGTCCACACCCACCTTCATAACACAAATACCTCAGCCCAGCCCCCAGGTTCACAGACCAAAGTGGAATAAACAGGAACTGATGGGTGTGAGGGCGGGGGAAGTAGCCCTTGTCCGAGCCAATTGACAGAAGCCCGAGACGTTGTGACTTCTGACCCAAGTCCTCAGACCCAGCCTAGGCCACTGCCTCCAGGACCGGGAGACATACCCAGTTGGCCACCATCTTTGGAACTTTGCACAGAGCTCCCAAGGAGCTGGCCAAGTCAGGTGGGTGCTGGGGACAGGGCACAGCTGATCTCAAGTCTATTTTAGCTTCTGCTGTGTCCCTGGAAGGCCTGGTCTGGGGAGGCTGGGGTTTTATGAGAGGGATTTACGGGGCTATTTTCAGAAAGGATGAAGGATCAGGGGTACCTCGCTAGTACAGCCGGCGTAGAGGCTCAGAAACTTAATCCCGGCCACCACCCACCTGGAAGCTGAGCAGAACTGGCACTGGGCTTCTGAACAGTTCACAAGCAGGGCTCTTACTGGTGGTCAGGGCCTGGCTCCATCCCACAGACAAGGACACTGAGGCTGGCAGCGCAGCCCAGCTCCTCCCTGGGTCCCAGGACAATAAGTTATTTCTGCTCCCAGGCCTGGCCAGGGCTGTGCCTTAGCCACCATTAATTAGAAACGGTGATACATCATGCTGCCGACAGGCAGGACGGTAGGCGTCTATGTGTGCCAGGCTCCACTCCAAGCACAGTGCATATTTCACCATCAACCTGTTTTCACCCTCCAGACCACCTGGAGATCAGGGCTGTGCCCATTGGACAGAGGCAATTCAGTCATCATAGCCCTGGGAACTAAACAGAAGGCTGGAAGATTGGCAAACCAGACAATTCCTGGCCCTCCAAGCCTGCCCTAACATTATACCTCAAGGCTGTGATCTGAGGGGTGACGAGACCCAAGGTGTTCTCAGTTCACTCTGAGATAGAAGGCAGTGAGCAATAGGCCCAATGGGCTATGAAGAGGGGCCATAAATAAAAGCCTGGATTCGAATTCCACCCTGACTTGACTTGGCTGTAACCTCCTGTGAGGTCACTGGCCTTTCTGAGCCTCAATTTCCCCCTCTGAGAATTAGGGGCCCCTCTTCCACCCTATGAGCACCCCAACAAAAAATATAATTCTACCTGTTGTCAAATGAGGAATCTGGGGCCCAGAGGGACCAATGGCAGACAGGCTGGAGCTGAATGAGCCCTTAGAAACCTTGTCTCAGTCCAAATGACAGTTAAGAGGCAGGGGACTGGGACTCTGCCTCCCAGACAGCCTTTCTTGGGAGCAGAAATTGAAGGCGCGTGAGCCCACAGGGTAGCCAGTCTCCTGTAACCAGCTGGGAAACCTCTCTTTTCTCAATCGCAGAATGGGGACAGTCATGGGGGGAGGTGAGAAGCCAATAGAGGGCACCTGTAGAGTCCAGGAGGCACTGGCAGTCTGGTGACAGCAGGGGACAAGCCAGACCCTTAGCAGAAGCTTCCTACTGCTCCACATCACTCATAGGTTCCAAGGACAGATCTTGTCAATATGGGGGGTCAAAGCAGGGTCCCCAGGCCATGAACATACACTGAGAATGAAGGCCGAGTGAAGGAGCTGGGGCAGCTGCAGCCCATGTGGAAAAGGAGGCTCCTCTCCCTGCAGGCTTGCAGGAGTGCGTGAGTATTTTCTCTGCCCTCTTCCATTAATCTGCTTGCTGTGTCCTGTTCCCGCCCTCCCACCTCCTGTGCCTGTTCATCCCGAGCTCACTCCCTCTCCTGAGGGCTCCACGGGTCATTAAAACCGAAACAAGCCTGGCTCTGATGGTTAAACCAGATGCCAGGCGCGTCCTGCCGGCCCCTCTCCGGGTCAGACCGTGGGGGGCCTCGGTTCCCAAGGGGGACAAGCCAGACGAGGGGAAACCCAACCCGAGACACATGGAGATCATTTGCCAGAAGAATGGGATCCGTGACCAACTCCAACAGAGGGCAAGGAGGGAGAGAGGAGGTAAGGGCAGTGGGGCCAGGCAAAACTGGGCGCCACCCTGTGCTGAGGCTGGCTGGGCCCACTACAGTTTTGTTCCCTCCCCATCCCAGCAAGCTCAGCCAGAACTCCAGGCCCTCAGGGCCCCTGTGTCCTCTCCAGTGTGCCAAGGACTGAAAGAAAGCATTCGTAGCCTCTGACCCCATACAGCACAGGGCCCCCAACAGGCAGCTGATATTTAGAAGATAAATCCGAGGCTCAGAGAGGTTGTGTGACTTTCCGAAAGACACACAGCTAATCAGCAAAGCTATTGACCAGGAAGTAATGGGACAGGGCAGAGAAGGCTCTGAGTAGCTTGCTCCCTAGGAAGGGACCAAGTCAACAGGTCACCATTTGCCAGTCCGGTCACACTGGGCCTTCGTGCCCCCTGAGATGGACGTTCTGACCGCAGCAGGCCTCCACTCACTAGCTTTAACAACAGTTGTATTCAATACAACTCAGACCCCATAGGTTCACCCACCCAAGCTGGATGGTCTTTCTGATACATTCTATCATTTTTTAAACTTTGGCAAATTATAAATATAAAATTTTCCATTTGAATCCCCCAGTCTGACCTTAGACTCATAGCAATCCTCCTGGCTCAACATCTACAGCTGGTAGTTTAATATTCGGTGACAGGCTCATCACAGCCAGCAAGGCCATCTCCAAATTCTATGACCCCTGCCTAGACCCACATTGCTCTCTGAAGAGAATTCTTAGGCGTTCTCAGTGGGACTCTCTATGTTCCCTATGCGGTCCCACTGCTGCCTCTGTCCACCCAAAGCCCATCCCATATATGCTGTCTACTGACTCATCTGTCCCTGTGGGTGCCTGGGGGCTGGACACTGTGTCTCCGCAGGGTCCCGAGCACAAGAAGTCCTCTATAAGTAAACTTCATTAATAGAGAAACTGAGACTCGGAGAACTAGCCTGTCTGAGGATACAAAGTAACTAGAAATGGGTCTATCTGCAGAAACATAGCAGCAAGGTGCCCAACAGCACAGCTCAGCACAGCGCCAGCTCCCTTCCTTCCCCTCACCCAGGCCATCCCCACTTCCCTGGAGTCAGCCTCTAACTTGCTGTGTGGCCTCTGTCAAGATGGTCATCCTCTCTGGGCCTTGATTACCATGATCCGAAGAAGCAAATTCCCTAGTCTCTGCTTAGTGGAATCTGATGGCTAGCGGCCCCCATCCCCCCCCTCCTCAGATCCCTAGTCTCAGCTGGCCCCTCCTGCCTGCAGGTAATTAGATGGACACAGTGGGGGTCGCAGGCAGGGGAAGCCACCACTGGCAGCTCCTTCCCCTGAAAGGGGCCCCTCAGCCCCTCCGGCCCAGCTCCATATCAGGAACAAAGGCCTTGTGGACATTCAAAGCAAAGCTCTGGGCTGGAGGCCAGAGTGGGCGGCCGCAGAGATGGCCACGGGACTCGTGGCGGGACTGCCAGTGACTGGAAGCTGTCCCTATCCATCAGTCAGCGGTGACAGCTCCTGGGGCCTTGCAGCCCCCCTATGGTCCAGCCAGCTGACCCTCCTCCTTCCCAGCCTGGTGGCCCCAGATCCTCCTTGAGCAGTGACAAGCGGATCCTCTGGTCCAGGCTTCTGTTCCTTCCCGGCTGTGTCCCAAACACTGGGAGAAATGAGACAGACACACGTGCCACCTTCATCCTGCTGGAGAACTGAGAGCTAGGAGTCCAGGAGAAAGAAGGAACTCGGCTTGGCCTGCTGATTACTTGCCGGGTGACCCTGGGCATGCTATGGTTCCTATCTGGACCTCACTCCCTGCCCCAACACACACAGACACACACTTTGAGACTGAATTGTCATTTCCAAGCCTTGATGCATCAAGTGATGCTGGTGCACCTCGGAAAAGTGGTGAAGATGGGTTCAGGGAAGCGCTGGTTTCAAGTCTGTCTCGGCTCACTCTTGCTGTGGTCCCCAGACAAGTTACAGAATGTCTCTGAACTGCGTGCTCCCCAGCCTTTCTTTGTGAGGGCTCAGATGTGAGCAAAGCATTCTGGGTAGAGGGAACAGCCAGAGTGAAGCTCAGAGACAGGGCCACATTGAGAGCATCTCAGGCACATAGTGGAAGCCACACTGCCTATAGCAGAACAGTGAGGCAAAGGGGCTGTAGCCATGGGACTGAGCTTCTTCCTCACTGAGTGCTCTTAGGGAAACTGCTTGACCTTTCTGGTCTCCAGGTCAGAGACTGAGACATGAGAGCAACACCAAGATATGTCTCTGGGAGGGAAAGAAGGCCTGAGCTGGGAACCTAGAGCACTCCTGGGTGAAGGAAGGCCCAGACCTGGGGACTATTTGTCACCATCGTCACCGTGGGCCATGGGGAGTCGTTTGGCAGCTGTTATTGGCTTCCTGTCAGCAGGTGCTTTTCTTTTAGAAGCACGGAAGCCAGGGGTGTCAACTGGTCCAGGAGTTCCTACGGTCTGGGTGGCAAAGGGGGAAAACCCAGCTACACGGCCATCACTGGGAAGATGACCCAATGCGTAGTGACACATTCGTGCTGCGGAATAGCCCATCGCCATGACCGCGTGTCAACTGGAGCATCACGTATCAACAAGGATCAGTCTCAAAACGGGAGTTTGAGCCAAAATTGTGCCCATAGGACATGCATGTGAGAGGGGCGTGCCTACAGAACACTCTCAGACAGGTCCAGCCTCACCCCATTTCCTGAACATGCACAGAGGAGACAGTGGTGTGGAAGGGTGGAACCAATGGTTGGGCTGCCTACTGGCTGCCAGCACACGTGTTCACCTTCCCTTTGTTCCTACCGGGATCCTCACATGCCCAGTGCTGCCCCAGGCTTGCCCCTCACGGCTCGTCTGCCTTTTCTGGGAGACCAGTCCTGAAGTTAAGTGTGAGGTTTTGTCTGTAGCTCTGTGTCACCTCCCTGCAGCCTGGGATATAGTGGATTCTCTCAGAGCTGTGCTGATAGCGCTGGTGGGGAGGAACAAGGTGGAAAGATCCCCAAGAGGGAAGGTCTGCGATGTGGCGAGTCCACAGGCCTAGGTGAGAGCACAGACTGGAACGGAGGTAGAAGGTCGCTGGGTCCTACTCTTGGCCTTCTCCGTGGAGCAGGAAGGGACCTGTGTCACTAGGGAAGATGGAAAGTCTGTCTGAGCATGGCCACCCAGGCACAGGAGACACCTGGCTGCTGTCAAAGCCAGTTTCCCCATCTGAGTCAGAGAACCCAGAGAGCTTGGGCCTGGCACATTGGTACCTCCTGCCCGCCATGGCCTCCTCTTGGAGTTCCAGGTGAAGATATGTCTCACCAGTGCCAGCATGCCACCCAGCAATGTCACTCATATCCCCAGCTGTTTGCTACGGTCACCGCCCATATCGCTCTGCGCCCTCCTCTTAGGGGCCATATCTTTCTGCCTGAGTCGTCTTCTGTGCCCACCACTGCCCTCAGAATACTGTCCCCCGCTGACCCCAAGACCCACGCCACTGCTCCATCTGTGCCCTCTGGTGCCTCCACCATGGATTTTGAACATGTTGCTCCCCTGCCCCTGCCCCACCATCATCTCCTCTCCTCCTCCAACCCAATCATCAGTCCTGGATATTTCCTTTTTATGCACTCCTCTGACAATCTTCTAACCCCTGCCATAGGCCCCTAGAAGACCTGAACTCCAAGAGAACAGATCCCGTTTTGCTCAGAAAGGTTCAGCACTAGACCCAGGGAAGATCCAGGCTCAGCACCTGTGAATGAACAACCAAGGGTGCAAGTGAATAAATTAAGAGGTGAGTGTGTGAACAAACTGGTGACTAGGTAGCTGAGGAAATGAATGAATGAATGCGTGAATAAATAAACCAGCTAGTGGGTGAATAAATGATTAGATGGATGGATGGGTGAATGGCTGAATTAATGAATTTGTGAATTACTAAATTACAAATTAGTGAATGAATGAATGAGAAATGATGCCTGAGTGAGTGCTTGGATGAATGATGGAGCGAGTGGTTGGGTGAGTGGGTATATGAGCTAATAAATTAATGGATGAATGAGTGGATAGACCACATATGGTTCTTCCAGGTCAATTCAAGTATCCTTTAGGGATATGGTCCCTTTAATGGAGACTAAAGATGTCTGTCTGTAGAGTGTACTGCCCTGAGTGCCTGTAGCTTTCCTGTAGTGGGCTGGAAGAGGTAGAAAAAGCTCCAGGCTGACTTCTCTGCAAGACAGTCAAAGAATGACCGACTAAGCCCCTATGGACATCAAACCCCTTTGCAGGGAGTAGGCAAAGGCAAGAGCCAGACTAGCTGAAGGAATGGTAGCACCCCAAATGCCCCCAGGGGTTCATTTTGGGTTCCTACCAGCAGACAACTAAGTATACGAGAGAAAAACAACAAACAAACAAACAAAGAGATCTGAGACATGGCCAGGGAGGGACTGAGCTAGGGACCCTTTCCTTCACGGTCTGGAGAGTGGCAAAGGACCAGGATGTCAGGGTGGCAGGGACAGCTCTGTTGACTCACTTTAGACATCTGCATCCAAAGACCCAGCACACACTTTCATTGTCCCTGTTGTCAAAGGAGAAAACCAAGGCTCAGAGCAACCAGACAACTGCTACCCAATAAGGGAGAGCTAACAAAAGTCTCAGAGAGGTAGTTGAGGCCAGGCCAGCAGACCGGTGTCACAAAGGAGGCTGTTGTGGGATTTCTATCCTTTAGCCAATGGTTTTTGGGGGTTATAAGTCCTAGGACGTGGTCTTGTATGTAACCGCATAAAAGCTGATAGGAGGACTCTCTCACTTTCTTGCTCTCGTGCTTTCCCTTGGCGTGGTCAGAGAGCAAGTGACCAAGAGACTGCACGATTGGTACTCTGCACCCCTGAGTTGGACAAAGGCAGCTGGATCAGAGGCGACATCTGATTTGTTCTGCATCTGTGAGTTTGTCTTTTCACCATACCTTAACAAATTGGTTATTAGACTTTTGTGGGTCCCCACTTCATCTGGCTTCCAACATGGGGCAGACCCATGCTACCACCACCCATCAGTCAGGGCAGGGAGAACGTTTGGGGCTAACCCAGTGGCTGCCCTAAATGCCATCCCCGCCCCTGTGGCCTGCCACCTGGTTTGGGTCAAGGTACTTGTATGCAGCTAGCTCCACCTTTTGAATTGCCTGCTCCATGCCCCTCCCACCTGTAGGCGCTAAATGAGATCTTTTTTTCCTCCTACTTCAGCCACATCTTTAGCAGCTCTGACGCTTCCTTGTCTCCTTCCCAAGGGAGGGAGGTTGGGGTCCAGGCCTCAGATCTCCCAAAAGGCATGATTCTCCCCTTCAGTGTTCCCCTCCCACTGACTCCCCCAACAGAAAGTTTCTCTTTCACGTGTATTTGCATAAAGTGGGAGTACTTGAAACCATGAGGCTCCTGTCACTAGCCTGGGACCTGCCACAGCAGAGGGGACAAGGCGCTGCCGTGGAACAATCCTTTTGAACACTGTGAATATGTGCTGCCCTCATTGGTTTAATAAAGGGTTAAATGGCCAATAGCTAGGCGGGTAGAGGTGAGGCAGGGCTTGTGAACAAAGAGAGAGTGTGGGAAGAAGGGTTGATTTGCCAGCCAGATGCAAAGGAAGCAGGAGGTGAATGTGCCATATTGAAAAAAGGTACCACCACGTGGTAGAGTATAGATAAGAACTATGGGTTAAATTAAGTTGTAAGAGCTAGTTAGTAATAAGTCTAAGCTATCAGCCAAGCACGTATAATTAATAATAAGTTTCTATGTGATTATTTGGGAGATGGTTAGTGGGACAGAAAAATTCTACAAGGTACTGGTACAGTTTTCAGATCTTCTGGTGGGGTAGAGGGTCAGCAAGAACAGTTCCAAGTTCAACAAAGAACTTTTTGGGTGAGGGAGTCAGCAAGATATAGTCCATGCAGGGAGCCTCAAGTGCTCCCAGTCTGGGCCAGGAACTCAGACTCCACATGAGGTACTTCTGTCTCAGGGGCCCTGACACATCACAGGTGCTGTAGCTCAGGGACCATCTGGACCCTGCTGAGACTTGAAGACTGTTACTGTTGTCATGCAGGCCTTGGGAGTAGCCAGGAGCAAGCCTGTGGGGGAAAGTCTTCGGCCTGATGCTGAGTGAGCCCAGTGAGCCCCAGAGAGGAAGAGGGAAGGGCTGGAAGAAGTGGAAGAGGTGGGTGGGAAAGAGAAGGAAAGAAACATGATAAGGAAGAAGAGGAAGGAGAAGAGGAGGAGTACATCATAAAACAGAGAGGACAAAGGAGGGAGAAAGAAAAAAAGACCAAGATGAGGCATGGAGTGGCAGAATTTCAGGGAAAAGAAAGAGGAAGAGGAGACAGTAAAAAAGCGGGAAAGTGAGAGGAAGGGAAAAGGAGGGAGAGGGGAGGTACAGAGAGAAGAAGGGGTATCCCAACCACACGCAGGCTGGTCCTCAGGAGCACCTTCTCTATCCTGTCCCAAAACTGGGACAGTCTGTCCCGTGCCCCCTCAGGTGGATAGGTGGACAGGTGCATGTATCTATGATTGAGCAGATGGATGGATGGATGGATGGATGGATGGATGGATGGATGGATGGATGGATGGATGCGTGGGTGGATGGATGGATGGATGGATGGATGGATGGATGGATGGATGGATGGATAGAAAGAAAGAAAATTATGTGGATGAATTGGTGACTGGGTGGATGAGTAGAGGAATGAAAGGACTGATGAATGGATTATTAAGTGAGTATATAAATAAGTGAGTAACTGGATGAACAGATGGATGGATGATAGGCAGATGAATGAGTAGATTGATAGATGGGTGGATAGGCAGGTGGGTGGATAAATATACAGATACCTGGAAAGAATGTATGTATGATTGAACTGATGAATGGTGGGTGGATGGGTAGAAAGACAGCAAATGGATGGACAGATGATGAATTGTGGATAGGTGAGTATATAAATACATGTATGAAAATATTGATGGATGGATGGATGGATGGATGGATGGATGGATGGATGGGCAAATGGATGAGTGATGGACATGTGTCAGGGAGCATTGATAGATAGATGATTGGTGGATATATGGATGGGTGGGAAGATGGACAGAGAGATACTGGAGTGGAAGAAGAGAGGGGCAGTCCTGCTGGTGAAGGGCCGCTTGTCTCAGATCCTTCCAGCTATCCTTCAGCATCTGGGTCAGGGTATAGACCAGCAGGCGCTCTGATTCGGTAATTCACGGTGAGGGCTAGAACACTGACCAGGGACTAGAACCAAACTGAGTCTGGTGAAGCAGTTTGGAGCACTGGTCCAGGCCCAGAGAAGAGATGGTTGCCCAAGGGTTGTCCAAGGAGAAGGAACAGGACCATGTCCTCATGAGCAAGCCAGAGCGGGACACTACAGCAAGGGTTAAATTACTGAGAACCAGCATGTTCCCCTGAGCTCTGCCAAGCTCACCTTGGTGAAGGCAGCGTTCAGATGGGGAAGCAGTGGAATCACGATGCACTTTGGAGCTGTACTTGAGTCTTGGCAGTGGGAATATTGTAAGAATGGATGAGTCAATGGGGTTCCCAATTCAGTTTTAATATCACAGACAGAACAGAACCTATGCTGATTTGTGTGTGACTGGCTGCCATTTTTAATGGGAAAGTTAAGGTCCCCTTTGTTTATTCACACGAAGATATTCAAAGAATGCCACTGTGCCCTCTGTCTCCCCATCATGCCAAATCTAGAGACAATGTACCAAGTCCTCGGCTGCCCAGGCACCGGCACAGCATGTACCCAACCAAGCTACCCACAGCTCACCAAATCCCCCCAGGAGTGACAAGGCCAAGTGTCTGAAGGTGTCAGGTTCTCCTGCCCCTCCCCAGAACTAGGTGACCCAATGGCAAGCAAGCCTGATCCCCCAGGGAGCAGGCAGTCTCCTCCAGTGGTCATGTGTTAGGGTGGTGCTAATCTCTCTTCCCTGTGTCTGGACAAGCCACACAGGGCTTGTCCAATGGCAACCCAGGCCCACGACCTCACTGACCTCACTGCAGAGAGTGCAGCCAGCAGCTGGCCTTCCCTGCCTGCTTGACCTTGGAAAGGCTGCTTTCCAAAAATGATGGCCCAGGAAGGGGTCATGCTTGAATTCCTCTAAGTGCATGCTGCCTCCAAGGGTCTCCTGAGTGACAGACTTTCAGAGAAAGTCTGAGAGCAAGGGCTTCTGGGATGTCCAAGATAGGCCTAAATTAATCACGGATTGCAGACGCACTCAATCCAGCTAATCTTCACACACCTCAAGGACATTAGGAAATGGACTGAAAGACCCGCAATGAAAATGAGGAAACTGAGCCCCAGAGCCAGGGCCTTGCTGCAGGCCACATAGAAAGTGGGCTAAGCTAAGGTTAAACTTCTAAGTCCCAGCTTCCAGGCAAGCGTCCTGTCTGATCTCCAAGTGCTTCCCAGTGAGGTGGCTCACGACAGAGGGGAGGAGGATGAAAATATAGGACTCCTTCACCCCTCCCCCACTTCCAGGTCACTCAGATTCCATCCCTCCCAGAAAGGTTCTGAGAGGTCCTCACATGGCCCCAGGGGCCAGGTCACACAAGGCTTTACAAGAGGCTAAATTTAAAACTGCAACCCAGACCTCAGGACGGGGAAAAACACTTGGAGGAGGGGGGACTGTGGGTGAAGCTGGAGCTTCAGGAACCTGCCCAGGCCCTCTGAGTCACTCAGGGGACATAGTTCTAATGCACCCAGGGAGAGGTTTGGCACTGGCCACAGGATTGGACAGACTACCTGTCACCTGTCTCTAGCTCCTACCTGGGGCCATTGTTCCTCACTGACCAAGAGGAGGAGAAGAGAGACACTCCTGCCCTGCAGAGGGCCAAGACTAACACTTCCCACAAAGGAGCAGAGGGTACATCCTGGGAAGCACTCCCTCACAGTTAAGGTAGAATCGATCCCACGGATATGGACAGAACGCAGAGCAAGCACAGGCCCACACCTTGTAGGGGTCTCCTGAGTCATTGCACACAGTATTTCACATGCAGCACACGTGGTATAAAAGAAAACAAAACAGGCCAGCCTATCCCAGCTAACATCTGTGCACATGGATGTGTGGAAGTAGGCATGTGTGCAAGAGAACAGCACAGAGATGTTCACATAGGACTAGGGACCTCACTTGAAGCATGCACATGCATGTGTACACATACACACACAAACACATATACTCATATGCCCATATAAACATAAAAACATGCACTCACATACATGTATGCACACATACACACATACTCATGCCCATACATACACATGTGTGCACACATATGCATGTGTGTGCGCACCCACACACCCCCATCCACCACGGATACATATATTCTCTCTCATACACACAAACATACATACACACACTCAAACACATATACTCGCATACACATACATAAACACATGAAAACATATACTCACATACACATTCACACACACATATATACATAATACACATACATATATACACACACGCATGCTCATGCACATACACATGTGCATGCACACACATACACACTTCTTGCACCACGTAAAGGAGGAGTTTTGGTGTGTACTGAAGAGTCATGACAGAATTCTGAGTGGATCATAACTGGAGACTGAAGGAAGTCACAGGGTCAGAAACAGAGCACAGGTTCCAACATGCATGATCTTCCCACACCAAGTCACCTCAACAGAACTCCAGTCCCCCCAGATTAAACCAGGGTTCTGCTGGGCAAAGTATTGCCTGCTGGAACAGTGCTGGGGTTCCAGGGGATCCTGGGTGAGCAGAGGCATGGCTCATGAAGAAAGGACAGCAAAGCATGACCAAGGGGCTAAACTTGAGCCTCCATTGTCCTCATCCGGAAAGTGGGCACAGCTATAAGAGCGGGGCTGGGTCGTAAGCTGGACTCACTCCAGTGAAAGCAGACAAGAACATGACAGAACCAGCTCCTGGGCTAGAGTCTACCACCTTGTGGAAACTAAGGCACAGAGATAGAGGCTAGACGGACACAAGCCTCACAGATGAGGCTGTGGCAAGCAAGCCTCCTGCTATATTTGACAGCTGTGTCCCAGGGCCACCCATGGGCCTGCAGTGCCAACACCCTTGGACTTCCCCACAAGCTTAGGATGCTGCTGAGGAGTAGTCGCATCTCAGAGGGGGAAACAGAGGCACGCGTCTCCATCACCTGCAGAGATTCCAGAGCCAAGTGCATGATGAGGCTGGGCCTGCAGCCAGGGCTGACACTTCTGAGATCCCACTGCAGCCAGCCAAGCCCTGTCCCTCTGTCACCAGCTCCCCCGTGTCCAACTCCAGACAGTGGCGTTTCTTCCCTTCCTGCGGCCCAGATGGCGGCTGCCTCCTTTGTCCTAAGGGTGCTCTTCTTTTGCTTCGCTTTCCCTGGCTTGCTTTCTTCTTCTCCCCCTGCCCCAATTGGAAGGACTAAGGAACAATTCCCTAGATGGCAAGAGCAAACAAAAGAAGCCACTGTCAGCTAGTCCCAGGGCCCTGCCACCCAGAGCTGGGGGATATGGAAATGAGCTGGTGCGTATGTAAATGAGGCTCCTGGTGATTTGCATGGGGCTGCAGGAAGCAGTGGAGGGAGGCAGTGGGAGGCTGTCAGGTTCTGCCAGCCCCTCTGTGGGGACTCTTCTTGGTACTTGGCCTCTGCTGATAACCTCCCCAGCAGATAACCTCCCTAGGGACAGCCTTCCTGTATGCTGGCCCTTTACAGTGTGAAGGATCTGGGCAACTGTAGGGCTTCATCCTTCCTATCTGAGTAAATAAATTGAATTTTCTGTTTATTGCCTCATTGTGCCAACATGCTGCTTGTTGGATATTTTATGAAACGCAGAGGGAAATTTGAAATGGTGCTCGGTGAGACAGTAGACTGTGAGGGACACCCCAGCAGGTACTACAGACAGGAAATATACACAGGAGTCTCCCCTGCACAAGCCGAGAATCCTAGACAGCTTCGCTGTGCTCTGGATAATGTGTGCTCAGAGTACTGGTGAGCGATCAGGCCACAAGGACCCTCCCAGCAGGGTCTAGGCGGGAGGAGGATGGGAAAGGGTATGAGAGAGAAAAAGAAATAAGGAAAAAGGTTGAAGGATGGATGGATGGATGGATGGATGGATGGATGGATGGATGGGGGGGATGGATGGATGGATGGATGGATGGATGGATGGATGGATGGATGGATGGATGGGTGGGGGGGATGGATGGATGGATGGATGGATGGGTGGATGGATGGATGATGGATGGATGGATGGATGGATGGATGGATGGATGGATGGGTGGATGGATGGGTGGGGGGGATGGATGGATGGATGGATGGATGGATGGATGGATGGATGGATGGATGGGTGGGTGGGTGGATGGATGGATGATGGATGGATGGATGGATGGATGGATGGATGGATGGATGGATGGTAGGAGTTAATATTGCTGTGATGAAACACCATGACCAGAGCACCTTGGGGAGAAAAGGGCTTATTTGACTTATGCTCCACATCACTGTTCACCATCAAAAGCGGTGAGGGAAGAACCTGCTGGCAGGAGCTGATGCAGAGGCCATGGAGGGGTGCTGCTTACTGGCTTGCTCATCATGGCTGGCACACCCTACTTTCTGATAGAACCCAGGATCACCATCCCAGGATGATACTACCTACAAGGCCACACACTCTGTGACTTAGGCCCAGTCCCCAAACTTGAAAATGAGACTGACAATACCAATTCTAAGAACCTGTCTGCTAGGAATTCAGTGGAGACAAAAGAAGTACACCAGCTTCCTCCATACCCAACATAAAGAGTGTAAGATGTGAGCTGGGCTTTTCTATGGTTGAGCCAAGGTCATGAACCAACCTGCCCAAGGCTTATAGGAACGCAGATCTCATGGATACTTTCTCATTGCTATAATAAAATGCCTGACAAAAGCAGCTTAAAGGAAGGGCTTATTTCAACTCAGTTTCAGAGAGATAGCCGAGAAGACAAGGAACAGGAGCTAGTCACATGACATCCACACTCAGGAACAGAGAGGGGGGAATATTCCTGCTGAGCTCTCTCTCTTCACTTCTACAGTCCATGACCCCAGTGGGCAGGATTTCCAAGCTCTATTAATGTAATTGAGATAATTCCTACAGGTATGTCAGAGGCTCTTCTCCAGGGTGATTCTATAGTCTGTTGAATTGGTGACCAACACTGATCATCATCAGCCTGGACATGAGATGGAGTTACTGCCATCCAGAGGTCACGCTGTGTCCCCATAGGCTGTGCAAGAATATAATACATCAGGGCCCAACTAGTGTAGGAAGGTCTTCTTTCTATGTGTTGCTTTCATTGGTTGAATAAAGAAAACTGCCTTGGCCTTTTGATAGGGCAAAACTTAGATAGGTGGGGAAAAGAGAACTGGATGCTGGAAGGAAGAGGGCAGGCAGGGAGCCACCCACCATGAAGCTGCCAGGTCAGACATGTTGAATCTTTCCCGGTAAGCCATGGCCTCGTGGTAACATACAGATTATTAGAAATAGGTTGAATCAAGATGTGAGAGTTAGCCAATAAGAGGCTAATGGGACAGGCAGCAATTTAATTAATTCAGATCTCCGTGTGATTATTTTGGGCATAACCTAGCTGGGTGGCCAGGACGACAAGCAGCCCGCCAGTCTGGGTGTAAACAGCCCTCTGCTCCATCTACAGCAGAGTGGCGCTCCAACGTGGTCCACTAACTCCACTGGGCCCTGCCGCGGGTGCAATCTCCACCCAGATGTTTCTGTGCCCACTCAGGGTCAGGAACAAAGTACCTGAGACCATGCCAATGGCTCAGCTCTTCCTACCTGGGTAGGCAGTGTGATCAGGTCTACTAGAAAGTGGCGATTTTGAGATACCAGTTTCTGGGCTGTGCTGCCATCGCAATCTCTGTCTGGCTCCTGCGGGAGACAGAGCTTTTGAATGGGGTTTTGTGAGTAAAGTGCTGCTGCTTGCTTGATGGCAATGTGGACTTGCATGTGTCTCAAAGGGCACCAAATGGCTCTGAGGCAGGAGCAGCTACTGCCACCATGCTGAACTATGCTGATCTCAGGCAGGAACTATCATAATTATCATAATAACAGTGCAGTTAAGGTTTAGACTGGGCAGGAAACAGGCGGTACCATATTACCTCTACATGGTGCTACTTAAGTTTTTAAGAAGTGCTTAGCATTTTAAGAAGTGCTCCTGGATAGTAAAGAATTACAGATTCACAATAGGACAGATTCAGACATAAAAGACCTCTAAATGGGTCATAGTGTTAGACATACATAGGCTTGGGAGAGAGAAGAAAAAGAGTATTAAAAAGTCATAAAGTAAAGTTAATGCTTTAAGTGATAGAGTAAAATTAAGCCACATAAAAGTGGAAAATTCACAGAGAGTTTGAATTCTTTGTATTATTGTGTTTTCTTTGAATTTTTTGACTGTAAAGGAGCTAAGCACAGAGAGACATTTCATTATATGGTGCTGAAGGAGCTGTGGGCTGCATTCCTGCCACCCAGCTCCCAGCCACCTGGCTAGCTTATGCCCCAAAATAACGACACACAACTGTATTCATATAAACACTGCTTGGCCCATTTCTATTAAAGTGTGTAGCACCACAAGGTGCGCTTACCAGGAAGATTCTAGCCTACGTCCATCCTGGGTTGGAGCTTCATCGCATCTGCCCTGGGGAGCAGAGCTATGGCGTCTCAGCTCACTTCCCTTCTTCCCAGCATTCTGTTCTGTTTACTCCACCCACCTATGTTCTAACCTACTAGGGCCAAGCAGTTTCTTTATTAATTAACCAATGACCTTCCTCCATCAATATGGGCTGCCAAGCTAAACCGGAATGGATATCATAAGGGTATTATGATTTCAGAATTTGGGTCTAAAAATATGATGATTTTAGAAAGAGGTTCTTCTTTTGTTTTCACAGAGGATGAGACCCTGTGAATTGCTTCTATCCTAATATGGTATGATAGACCACGTCCTCCTGAAAGATCACCATGAACACCTTCAGAAAATTACAATCACTTCACCCAACTGATGACTGAGATGAACTTAGCAAACAGGATACACCATGCAAGACCTAATTAACAGTGCCCCCATACAGCACGAAGCAGTTTGGAGAGAAATAACTGCACCCATATTCCCAAATATTGTTTATAAATTTTATTTTACATTTAAAGGGGGGATATGATATAGATATGGATAATTTGCATTGGCCTCTGCGTCAGCTCCTGCCTCCAGGTTTCTGCCCTGTTTTGAGTTTCTGTCCTGACTTCCTTCAGTAATGAATAGTGATGTGGAAACATAAGCCAAATAAACCCTTTCCTTCCCAAGTTGCTTTTGGTCATGGTGTTCATTACAGCAAGAATAACCATAACTAAGGCCTCATTTGCAACAGCCCCTCTTCTTACACAGATACTTACAGGCACCTGCTGAGACAACATCTGTGAAGTCCAAGCTAATGGAATCCCAGGTACCAGGATCTCTTACCCGAGGAAGTGAATTTACATCAGAGGGAGATTGGCACCACACACCTTGCTCCCCAACACTTCCCTGCCTCCTGCTTGGGAATCAGAGAGCCTAGCTAGTGGCTTATGCCTTGAAACCTCCCCATCCTCAGAGAAGTGTATATAAACAGACCTCACCTCTGCCATGTGTATCCTGATTTCTTTCTGTCTGTTCACAGTATTAGGGGTCTGAACTCTCCTAAGAGCCCTGGCATGTTTTTGCCTCTCTGTGTGTCTACAGATAACCCTACTCATTACTCCCACCTTAAGAGACCTTTCAGGCTATCATACCAGAGCTGTGTGGAACTTGGACCCAGTCATCCCAGGCTTTCCCCTGCTGGAAAGATCCTGCAGAGTCCCCCACTACAAATCCTATGGATAGTGAACAGCATCAGCAGATAGGAGATCCAGAGTCATTTGATGTGCCTAGGATCTTGGCTGCTGCCCCTTTGCTGTGTCTATATTACTTATATATATACTCTCTTGGAGGGGAAATTGTTTTTTAACTTGAGAATTCAGTTGATCATGGTGTGTATGTTAGAGAGAGGGGAACATGTCAGCCAGGAAGCAGAAAGAGAAGAAGCCAAAGATTACACAGCCCCAAGCAAACATCCCACCCCCACCCCAATTACCTACCCTTTCCAGAGAGATCCTGAAGTTTCCACAGCCATCTTCTGGGGTCCAGTGAACCTCAGTTTTTGCATCTGTAAAGCAGGCCTTAGATAACTACTAGCCATAAGTTGTGTTGACCAACTGCTGTGAACTCAGTTGAGAGGGTTGCTTCTGCTTCCCTGATTCCCACTCCCAAAAGGAGCAGCCTACATAATGAGACATTCACAAAGTTACACACAGGAAAGCATGGACTCCAATTCAGACCTTCTACCTCCCAAGAGCACCCACCTGGTCCCGCTGGATCCCAACAAGACACAACATGGGGTAAGTGATGGACACTAGGCCCAAACTGTGCTGGGTGTCATGCAGGCTGAGTACGACAGTTAGGTTATTAATACTGCGTAGAAGTGCCCATTGAAAGCCTGGCAGAGAGCAGGCCTCCCTTCAGCTCTCATCAATGCCCACAAGTCAATTCCCTCCACTGACCTCCACTTGAGAACCCCCTCAACTGACCTCCACTAGAGAACCCCCTCAATTGACCTCCACTTGAGAACCCCCTCAACTGACCTCCACTAGAGAACCCCCTCAATTGACCTCCACTTGAGAACCCCCTCAACTGACCTCCACTAGAGAACCCCCTCAATTGACTTCTGTTTGAGAACCCCCTCAATTGACCTCTGTTTGAGAACCCCCTCAATTGACCTCCACTAGAGAACCCCCTCAATTGACTTCTGTTTGAGAACCCCCTCAATTGACCTCCGTTTGAGAACCCCCTTCACTGACCTCCATTTGAGAACCCCCTCAGTTGACCTCCACTAGAGAACCCCCTCAATTGACTTCTGTTTGAGAACCCCCTCAATTGACCTCCGTTTGAGAACCCCCTCCACTGACCTCCATTTGAGAACCCCCTCAATTGACCTCTGTTTGAGAACCCCCTCAATTGACCTCCACTTGAGAACCCCCTCAATTGACCTTAACAAGAGAACCCCCTCCACTGACCTCTATATAAGAACCTCACTCCATTGAATTCCAATTGAGAACGCCCCTCCATTGGCCTACATTTGAGAACCCCTTCTATATTGACCTCCACTTAAGAACCCTGTTCCATTGAGGGCCACATAAAAATTCCTATCTATTTACCTCCACCTGAGAAGTTCCCTCCATGGACCTTCACCTGAATACCCCTCCATTGACCTCCACTAGAGAATCCCCTCCATGGACCTCCACTAGAGAACCCCCTCCATGGACCTCCACTAGAGAACCCCCTCCATGGACCTCCACTAGAGAACCCCCTCCATGGACCTCCACTAGAGAACCCCCTCCATGGACCTCCACTAGAGAATCCCCTCCATGGACCTCCACTAGAGAATCCCCTCCATGGACCTCCAATAGAGAATCCCCTCCATGGACCTCCACTAGAGAACCCCCTCCATGGACCTCCACTAGAGAACCCCCTCCATGGACCTCCACTAGAGAACCCCCTCCATGGACCTCCACTAGAAAACCCCCTCCATGGACCTCCACTAGAGAATCCCCTCCATGGACCTCCAATAGAGAATCCCCTCCATGGACCTCCACTTGAGAATCCCCATTGACCTTTGCCTTGGGATTCCCCTCCATGGACCTCCACCTGAGACCCCTCCTCCATTGACCTCTATTTGAGTATGCCCCTCCACTGATATCTACTTGATAACCCCCTTCCATTGAGTTCCAATTGAGAACCGCCCTTCATTGAGATCCAGTTGAGAACCTTCCCTCCATTGAGCTCCAATTGAGAATCCTTCTCCACTGACCTCCATTTAACCCTTTCATAGAAAATGTAGCTTCTTGAGTAGAACCTACTAGCAACTGAAGATCCCACTGATCTGGGGCAAAGCCAAGAGTCAGGCCTCTGAAGACACACAAAGCCCTCCAGATGTACTTAATCCCATCCTGCATTAATTACCAGTGGCCTTGGGGCAATTTAGCCTTACTTGACTGGTGTATTAGCCAACATTACCTCACAGCATCAGCAGCCCTGGGTCGTGGCCCATGTTGGCTACTCACCTACTGCACGTGGCCTCTGGAGTCACCAGGTGCTGGCATTTAAGTGACCTGTAGGCATCGCATTACGAGAGCAAAAGAAGGAGGGAGCTGGCCCACAGAGATTATTCCAGGCTATGTTACAGCTTTGAAACACAAAGCCCCAAGGCATTGCTTTCTAGGGGGACTCCTGGGAGATCAAGAGGCTGAGATACAGGAAGCCTGGTTTTGAAGGTGAGGATGAAATCAAGGAGGATCAGGATCCAGAGGCCCACACTGCTGCGACCCTGGTATGGACAGATACATTCTCATCACTACTGGCTTCTGATGTGGAGAGAGAGTCTCACATCTCCCTTGTGTCTGCCTCAGAGCAACCGCTTCACCAACAGTTCCACCAGGGAAGGGCAATAGCCCCATGGGGCTCAGGACCTATTCCAATTCCAGTGTAATTAATGGCTCCCCAGTGTCTTGCCTGGGGTTTGAGGGCTCCCTGGAATTCCTTCACTAAAGGAAGTTCTCAGGCCTTCTACGTATTCTATGAAAATGGTCTGTAGCACTGGGAAGGCAGAGAAAAAGTTCATCTCTGGAGCATAGTATCTTGTCGGCTAGAATTCTTGACTTACATTTCTCTCCCCTTCGCTGCACTTAAATATTAAATGTAGTATTAATAGCTCACTTTTAATTACCCATCAGTAATGTACTAAGGCTCAGAAATTAATGAAGGGAAAGACCCAACCCAGAATATTTCCTATTCCTCTGGGTGCCAAGGGCCGATGGGAGGGAGAAATTTGCATGTGATTTGCATGTGAGGTTTGGTAGCCCTGGCTGGGAGGATGGAAGAAAGACATAAAGACTCAAATGTGAGGCCTGCTATGGACCCACCCAGACTCTAGCACTGCCTGGGGCAACATCTTTCTATCTCTCAGATGAGAAGCCTCTCAGAGCTTTGCAAGCACTGGTGTCCTTGTGAGCTGGGATGTGGATACGCCTCCCAAACTCTGCTTCAGATTCAGTTTCCACTGTGATGGCAGTAAGTGCTGGGATGTGGATACGCCTCCCAAACTCTGCTTCTGATTCAGTTTCCGCTGTGATGGCAGCAGGTGTCACCTTAGATGCTTGGATGCTGAGGCTGGTGGCCAATGTCATCCTCACTCTCTTGATGAACATCAAGGGCTAATCCTATGGTTCATTTGGTAGGGTGTTCACCTAGCATGCACGGAGCCTTGGCTCATATCCCCAGCACCACACAACTGGTATGGCAGCTCACTGCTATGTTGATGTCAGCACCCAGGATCGGGACTTTAGGGTTACCCTCAGCTACTGAAGCCTCTTGTGATACGTGAGACCATGACCCAAAATCACAGAAACAAAATAAAAGATTAATTCCAATCAGGCATTGAGGTGCACACAGGTTACCACAGCACTCCAGAGGCTGTGGCAGGAGGATTGTGAGTTTGAAACCAGCCTGGGCTACTTTATTTCTAAATGAAAGTTTCAAAAGGTGCGGCTCTATCTCCATGGAAGAACACTTGCCCACTGTGTGCGTAAGTTCAATCTCCAGAGAACAAAACAATCTGGTTTCTCTTCAACAGTCTGAGAACAGCCGTCTGACCAAGCAGCTTGCTCCCAGGAATGCTGTGAGAAAGAAAAACTTGTGTCCATGGAAACATAAACCACCGTAGCCAGGAGTAGGAAGAACGTCTGTCAAGGGAGGGGAGTGAGTTCCTCCTGTGAGGTGGGATAGCGTGAGGGCACAGAATCAAACTCTGGGCACCCTGTGACGCGGACAGACCTTACGGACAGGGAGAGGAGCCAGTTACCTCTGAGTATTACACTATGCTTTTAGATTAAATTCCAAAAATACACAGATCTCTAGAGACAACCAGATTACTGGTTGCTGGGACGAAGGGTGGGGGTGGGAAGAACAAAGTCAGGCCAGTGGGGAAGGGTTTGGGGTTTCCTTTCTGAAGTGTAAAAAATGTTATAAAAATGATTGTGTTGATGTTTTCAGAGTTCTTGAATCTGCTAACCCCTCTAGATCTGTGCTTCAAATGGATGGACTGTGTGGAAAGTAAGTTACCTTAGTAAAGTCATTAGAGACAAGCCACGGGCTATCCAACACAGCACTAAGTGGATGCTGTCCCCACTGGTTGGAACACCCTTTCCTGTTCAGCGGTGGCCTCTTCTTGGGGATTAAGGAGCCGAGTCTGTGGTGAAACCATGAGGAATCTGAGATCTCAGCAATTGTCAGTGCCACTCCTGGCAAGCGATGTCACCCTGGGCAAGTAGCTTCATGACTCTGAGCACCCATAGAGCCCCCAAATGTGGGGTCAGTGTGATGTGAGGAAACAGAAGAAAGTTGATTGGCCCTGGCCTAACTCCAGGCACCGAGTGAGCTATAGTCATCTGGCTCCTCTCCTTTGATGACAGTGAAGCCACTGGAGGTAGGTTGGGCTGGACAGGGCCAGCCTGGCTCCTATTATCTCCCCACTACAGAGCTGGTCTTATCCTCTGTGGCAAGGGCAAGCATCCCCAACCCTCAGGGCTTAGGACTGGGGCTAGCTGCTCATAGAAACCAGTGCTGTGTATATGTTGAGCATCCAAGTACAGAGTGAGTAGCTCAGGTCCTCCCAGAGAGGATGGCCTGGGTCCTTCCAGAACTACTCGGCCCCATGCCATAGTACTAAGGAGTGGCCAATGCTAGTATAATGGAACTCATCTCTTACCCCAGCACTTGGAAGGCTGAAGAAGGGGGATCATACATTTGAAGTTAGCCTGGACCACAGAGTGAATCTGGAACAATCTGGGTTATATAGGCAGATAGACCTTGTCCCCACAAAGAATGGGAGGAGGTATGAAGAGGGGAGAAGAAAGGGGAGAAGAAAGATGTAGAGAGGATGGGAAAGATAGGGAGAGGAGAGAAGGGGAGGAACCTTAGGGTAGGTTCAGCTGGCGGTCACTGCGTTGGCATGTTCTGCTCTGGTTCAGGAGAGTGTATTGTAAAAGAGCTTGCCTGCCTGGCCTTGGTTTCTGCCCCAGCTTTGTTTGCCATGAGATCCCTGCCTAGCTCACGGGTATTCCTGCGGTGATGCTCTTCACACCCCTGGTGTGAACCTTCACCCGCAAGACTCCCGGGTTTATATTCTTGCTCCCTTCTTTCTTTACCCATTACCCCGAGTCCAGGCTTTTCTCTCAGCAACAGAAAACAGACGACGACACTTTCCTCAGCCCCATCCGTCTTCGCTGTCTTCCGTGAACACACATGACTAGAGGTTCCCAAAACATGCCTGTCCCCGGCCCTTCCCAGCCAAGCTCTGCTAACTCTCTTACAGGGTTTTCCCCTGGGTTTATCAAACTGGCCCACACTTAATGAACATAACAGCCATCAGGCTGAGTGTGTCTCCTCTAGAAGCTCAACACTGTGTCTGTGAAATGGGCCAGCCCTGGCACCACCTTGTAGGTGTGTCATATGTCCTAGAAAGACCCTGTACAGTTGTATTTAATGTGCCCTTGGGCAAGAGGACATTCAACGACTCGCACGCTGCAGGTTGAGCTTCGGACAGAAGTATTTCTGATCGGTTTTTGTTGTTGTTGCTTCTAAGATTTTGGTATATTTATCTTGGCAGTAATTTTCTACCACAATCTCTGGCATGATTCATGGTGTGAGGCCAGATGTGATGTTTTCTAGTTGAAGTATCATGTGATTCTCAAAGCACCCTTGATCTGGGAAGGTTTAGAATCCAGTTGTCCACATTAGCCAGATGCCCAGCCTGTGTTCAAAACACCAAACTGAGACACACAACCCCCAGAGCGCAGCGTCGGGGGCACACCAGAGGATTTTAGGTTCATTCTTCCACATGCTCCTGAAGAAAATGTGAGAGGCAGCATAAAACAATGTCTTTTCCTAAAGGTGTGTGTGTGTATGTTCAGAGGAGAACTTTTGAGAGTCAGTTCTCTTCTACTATGTGGTTCCCAGGGATTGAACTCAGGCTGTCAGTTTTGGTGGCAAGCACCCTACCCCCTGAACCATCTCTCTTGCCTCAAGCTGTTGAATCTCTACCTGTGTGGTAATCTTCAAAGGTATGTTCAGGTATAATCTTACGTCACCATCCTTTCCTTCAGTATGCCTCTTGGTTCCCCTCTAGGAGCCTCACTGCACCCAGGCCTCCCGTTCACCGTCACCCTGTCCACAGTGCCATTGGAAGCCCTGTGTGCAGGAAGCTGCAGGACATTGCTGACACCCATGTGCCAGCTCCCCTGCCTATCATGCACAGCCCCAGAGGTTGCAGAAGTGAGCACACCTCTCAGAACCCCCCTCCCCAGAGGTAGGCCCCACAAGGACTCTATTAATCTCTGCCATCTTCTGAAGCTGGCTCCTCAAGCTGGCCGGAGGGGGAGGTAACACTGCCCATAGCTCACTGGAGCCCTTAATGATCACGTCAAGTGGCCGGTCATTTATTACTCTCCTTAGTGGCCAAAAAGTAAATAAATAAGAGGTGGGAATCTTCAGTACTTAGAGGACAGTAGTTTGATGCTTTTTTATGCCTGCTCCAAGGCTCAAACACTGAGGGTGATGTGAGTGGTGAGCCCTGTCGGGGAAGCACAGAAGCTCTGTGCTGAGCAAGCTCAGCAAGCTGCAGGTGGGTACCTGTCCTTGCCCAGGGCCAGAAGGCATCCCTTTTGTGTGTGTATTAACAGATCCACAGGGTCCACCTGAATGGCCTTGTACTCTTCTATGGAGACAAATGAGTGTCCAGGAGAGGTATGTGGACCCAGTGCAGGAGAGGAGAGAGGGACCTAGGTGGAAGTAGCAATGCCAGCATGTGTCACCCTTCTAGACTCACTTTGCTCATCCACAAAATGGGCAAGCCTTGGGGATGAGGGACCCTATGAATATCACTGCCTTGAAATTCTGAATTTGATCCTTGAACTTATATGTTTCAAGAGCCAAGGGGACACAGCAGATATGTCCAAGACAAAGGAGAACAAAGAAAGATTCTCTCTCTCCCTCCCCCTTCCTCCTCCCTCCCTCCCCCTCCTCCCTCCCCCTCCTCCCTCCCTCCTCTCCCTCCCTTCCCTCTTTCTCTCCCCCCTCCCCCTCTCACCCTCGCTCCCTCTTTCTCTCTCCCTCCCTCCCTCCCTCCCCCCCCCCCCCCCCCCGCACACCTCCGGAGCACTGGATTCGCAGGCACATGTCATCACATATCACATCGTTTCCAGCCACTGTTTTGCCCTTCCCACTGGGCCCATAGTGTGCAACACTCCAGAGACCTCAGGCCTTAGGAGACTCCTGGCACCACATAGCCTTTCCTCTCAGGGTTCTTCCGGCCCCCAGCAGACTGCGGCTATAGTCATGATTACCTCCCCTTGTTCCAGCCCTGTGCCCCAGGCACACAGGTCCCCCTCTCTCACCTAGCTCCAATTCTGGGCAGGACCTCACCACAACCCCTGGTGTAGCTGCCTCCCCAACCTCTCTCTTGTCACAGAAGTAAGGGGTGGCTCCCCAAGGTTCCCCTAGAGCCCTACAACCCAGCCTTTGGTTCTATGTAATCCCTAACCACCACTGGCAGATGGCTCGCCGGTGCTGCGCGGCATCACAGGCATTCCACGCTCAGCCATGCTCTTCGGTGAGCTCTACATTCCATTCCATTCTCACCAGGACCCTAGGATATAGGCACTGGGAAAATCTGCATCCTATATGTAGGAAACAAGCCCAGAGCAGTTCATTCACTTGCTCAAGGTCACACAGCATGGGACAGAACCAAGATAAGACCCCAACAGACTGTCCACAGTAGCAGGCTTAGACCATAGCCAAGCCTTCCCCTGGGGAATCTCCTCAGAACGACTTATCTACACTGACACCCAATTCCTACCTGCCAAGTCACAGCCTGGGGAAGTAATGGAGTCTCCTGCTAGAGGCTGGCTCTGGATAAGTCACACACACACACACACACACACACACAAAACACACACACACGAGAGCACACCCACCACTTAGAGGGAGAAAGACCAGGAGTCGTCCATGGGTCCATGGCTAAACTCATCCCTGTGGGGAGGAAACGAGGGTCCAGGACCCCAGGCTGAGACCAGGGTGATAGATCTCTCACAAAGGGCAGTGCCCAACAGGACAGGACGGTTCACATGCCTCCTGTGCTCCAAGACCTCCTCACCCCAGGACCACAGCTCTCTGCCCACACCCTTCCTTCCTAGGCAGGAACTGCCAGGAGGGGCTGGGCTGGTCCCAGCTCACCCCAGCTATGACCTTGAATTGAACAAAGTCTTTGTGTGGCCAGAAGCAGACACCATTGTCCCAGTGTCACAGTGACCCTGCTGGCCCATGTTGGAAGCTGCCCACCCAAACAGTGAGGTGGTGCTCACGTCAAATCCACACTACCTGGGAAACTGAGGCACAGAGCAGACCGGAACCAGACCTCCATGGCAGTCGCCTGGCCCAAAACTTCTCTGCTACCCTCTAGCACAGTCTAGCACATGTGGGCAGCAAGGCTCTCCCCGGGTGCACTCTCTCAGATGGCCACATGCTCCTCTAAGCCAAAGGCCTGCCCAGGACTCCAACCACCTGTAGAAGATAAACCAGTGCCTGCCACCAGCCCTCACCCTCAGGCACACTTGAGGTATCACAGCTGGACCGTCCCTCCCACGGCCAAGCTGTGTGACTCTGACCAGTCACCTTGCCTCTGAGATCTGCTTGCCCTCACTCATTCTTATGGCTCACACAGGGGACCACACAGCTGATCTGGCTGAACCCCACACCCACCCATAGAGCTGACAGATAACTCCCTCCAGGTGAGGAAACCAAGGCTCAAAGAACGGGAAGCTGTGCACCCCCAAGTCAGGAAGCATGTTCAGGGTTCAGGAGAGGATGTGGGTGTCCATGGGGCATAGGTGCTTCCTGCCCAGAGCCAGAGGTGGGGGCAGGGCCAACCCGAGGGGAGGGGTAACTCTTTCCTGCCCAGAGCCTCCCCTTCCACTCTCTCCCTCCCTCCTCCCAAGACTGCCAAACAAAGAGTCCTTTATCAAGATTGTGGCTGCGTTCTTTGGTGACACATGGGGACAAAGGAGGGGACCAGGAATGACAGGAAAGCCTTGCTGTCCCACAGCAGTCTGCAGCCTTCCCACGCCCCACCCGCCTCACAGGCCTCCCTGGAGCCTTCCAGTTTCCCTCCCCCCCAGGGCTCCGGAGGGTCTCCCAGGGCTGAGCACAGTCTCCCACAACCAAAGCATGATCAGGCTATCTGTTTACCTCCCAGGTCCAAAAGCCTCAGTCTTTCTGTCTGCATTTGATGGGTGTTTGAAAGGTCTCCATGCCAAGCTCAGAGGGGAGCAGGCAGGGCAGCTAGTACTGTTAAATTTCATTTTCAGCCCTGCCTGTGCTTCTCCAGTTCCCAGAGTTTGCCCCGCACTGTTTCATAACCAGGGCCCTTCCTCTCTTTAACATCTCCCTATCTCTCTCCGACAGGTATCTGTTCTCCGGGCAGCCCATCTTGCCTGCAGTGTAGGGGCCGGGCTGGGTGACTTGTTGACCACATGTGGACACTTCGGCCCTATGTACCTCCTCACAGTTCACAGTCCCTTAACTGTCCTTGTCCGCTAACACAGCCACCCACTATCAGAGCCTCTTAAGGGCAAATCCAGGTGTTCCTTCTCCTCAGACCTGGGACAATGCCCAGACAAACTCAGACTATGATTTTGAGATGGGAGGGTGGATGGATGGAAGGCTAGATGGCAAGATAGGTAGATGGATGGATGGGTGGATAATGAAACGATGGATTAATGGATGAGTAGATGTGTAGACAGATGGATTTATAAGTGGATGGATTTATGGATGATGGATTAATGGATGGATGGATGAGTGGGTGGCCAGACATATGGGTAAAGGATGGATAGATGATTAGATGGATGGACGAGTAAGTGGATAAGTGAATAAATGGATGGATAAGTGGATAGATGGATTATGGAGTTGATGGCTGGATGGTAGGTGACTAGATGGATAAACCGACGAGTAAGTGGAGAGATAGGCTGGTAGGTAGGTAGGTGAATGGATGAATGGTTAGATAAATGGATAAGGGGGTAGACGAATAATGGACTGATGGAGGTGAATGAACTGGATAGGTATATGAACAGATGGGTGTATAGACAGATGGATGAATGACAGAGGGATGCTCGATTGATGGATAGATGGGTGAGTGGATAGATGAGTGGGGTGGCAAACGAATGTGTGGTGCTGTTTACAGATGTGCTAGGCAGAGAGAAGGAAGGGCAAGAGGGAAGAAGGTGGTTCTGGGAAGTGAGGGAGGCATCTTCCCAGGCCATGGGTTGTCACTTTCTCCACAAAGTCATGGCGGCTGGACCACTAACCTCAACCATTCACATCTGTGCTCCCTCAGAGACTGGACTATGGGGACAGCGTAAGCCTTGAAGTTTCCACAATGGTATAAAGAAAATACTGGGGTTTGGGAAGATAGCTCAACAGTTATGAGTACAGCCCTGGGCTCTGCGCCCAACACTGCTGTGGCAGCTCACAACTATCTGTTGCTCTAGTTTCAGTATCCAACAAGATTTTCTGGCCTCTGAGGGCAAGAGGCACACAGGTGGTGCACAGACATACATGTAGGTGAAATACCCACACACATAAGGTTAGAAGAAGGGGGAGGAGTAACCCACAATCTCTCTTACAACTCCCTGGTCGAGATCTCTCAGGAAAAAAAAACACAAACAACCCCCCCCCAAAAAAAAACAACACTATTTCCATCAGATTCTCAACAAAGTCTGTAGTCTGGCACTCAGAAGTTTCACACACACACACTCCACAAAACAAAACAAAACAAAACAAAAAACACATCATCTCATTTAAATGTTCACCTTGGATACAGTCTATCAGGTGTGTGGAAAGCATACAGAAAAAAGAGACCAAATTCAGTTCCCACGGGAGTTTATAACTTGAACACAGCTTGAAAAACCTGTTGATTCCAGACAGCTACCCAGAGTAACAAATCAGGGCACAGACAAGAAAGAGCTGGGATCCAGAGTTCCAGACTCCTGGACCAGAGCTCTCTTCTAGGGATTCAAATGGGGCAGAAGCCTGTGACAATGACTAAGATGAAGAGGGGGAGGAAGGACAAATGCCTCATCGTCCTGGGGGTGGGGAAGAGCCTGGCTACCCTCAAAAGCTGGCTTTGTCCACTCCACACTCCTGAACAGGTAAGGAAGTTGGAGCAAGGTTGGCCAGGTCTGTTCAACTCCTGCGGTGGAGCTAGCTAGAGCCAAGGCCCTGGGAGTGGCGACAGCTGGCTTGTAATTCCGAAAGAAGAGACAGGTGGGGACGGGGCTGCATCCTCCCTGTGTGCAAATCTTATCCACAGTCCAAGCCAGGACTACCTCAGCAGGAGAGCCCAGCACTCCTTCCTGAGCTCATGCTGATCTATGTCTACACCTGAGCACCCAGGCAGGCCCTCGGCCAGCCCCATCTCACGGCGTCTTTGTTGCTTTAGCTGGGATGGGTAGCTCCAGGGAGGCCAATAGTAACCTTCCAAGCTGGACAGAAAAGGCTGCCTCTCAAAACAAACGACTTCCGGGGCAGAGGGCAGGAAGGAGGTTCCAGGCGGGCCTTTGGGCTGCATGCGGCCCATTCAGCCAGCCCCGCCTGACTGTGAAGAACGCAGAGAATCAATCACAAGTCCTGTGTGTTTGCAGAAGGGTGCGTGTGGCTGGGAGGTGCCTGGGGACACGTGTCTACTGCTTGGGCTCCCAGACCCGCTGGACCCTGAAGGCTTTGATACCGAAACAGATTTCCAGGCCTAAACCTGGGGGTGACATCTCTGGCCGTGTTCTCCAAGGCTGAATTCAGTCTTCTAGATGATTATAGGGAACAGGTTGACTTGGCAGTCCTGTGGGTAGTGACAGAAAGGCAAGAATTTAACAGATTAAGGTGAGATCCTTCTAGGTAGGCACTCATGCTTCTGGAACATTCTGCCCAGCTAAGTAAGGCCCAGTGTGCTCATCCTCCATGCCGTGTACCTGCAGATCCGTGATACCTAGGGCATAGTGAGCACTCTGTAAATTTGAGGAAACATCTTTGTGCTGTCCCTGTCACCCAGGCCTGCCTGCGGCTCACACTCCATCTGCCCTCCAGGCCTATTCCAATGGCACCTTCTCCACTTGCTCACCTCTCCTCTCTGGAAGCCAAGTTGCTGGGGAAGTTGTCCCCTGCCTGTCCCCACTCAGAAGTAGCAAACCTGCTGCCTGCTCCTCGGGCTTCATGTGCTAAGAGCCACCGTCACCCTGGGCCACACTCCACTCTAGGATTCAGCCTCTTTCTCGCCTTCTTGTTTCCTTTTTCATGTTTTAGTTGATTGTTTGCTACAGCGGAATTTTGCTTTATAGCCCAAGCTGACTACAAACATGCTGGGATGCTCCTGCCTCAGCTGGTGCTGCTGGGATGCTCCTGCCTCAGCCTGGTGCTGCTGGGATGCTCCTGCCTCAGCCTGCTGGGATAGAGGTGTACGGGCCACATCTACAGTGCTGGCCTGGGCTGTTGAGCTGACTCCCTGGTACTGTGTCCAGTGCCTGCCAAAAAAGAGCCAGAATTCTGCCTCCCCCCACCACCACACCATGGCACAGATGGGATGACCAGCCAGAGGACAAGACAAAGGTCACTCAGAGAGCCTGTGGTAGGCAGCCTTTGATACCCTCTCTACGGGATGTTTTGATCTCATAAAGTAACACAGAATGTCCATTTTGACCAAGTCACTCTCCCAATTTAGTAATAAAGCCAGCAAGATCCTGCCCCCAACACTGATGACTGGCGTTCTGTCACACAGTAGAAGGGGTAACCAACTCTAACAGCTTCTCCTTTGGCTCCCACATGTGCACCGAGTTACATGTGCGCATATATACACATGAAAACCCATATGCACACACAAAGTAAATCAAAATGTAATACAGATTTTTTAAAAAAAAGAAGACACTGAGACTCGGGGAAAGAAACGGGTGGTTTGAAGATGGCTGGAAGGTGGCCAGGCTCACAGCAAACAACCAGCAGCGATCACAGGTTCAGCCCTCAACACACCGGCGTCCCACTGTTCTTGAACCTGCGTTCATTGAGTTCATCTGGTCAGTGTCAGCCTAACCTACCGAACAGATTAGTCACTTTCTCCAAGGGGGAGGGCTTTCCTAGCAGAGCCCCGCCCCTCGAGAGCCTGCAGTCCTCAGCTGGCCACTGGGGGTGTTGTACCATGTGACACTCATTTCTCTTGCTGGTAAAACACCCTGACAAAAGCAACTTAGGGGACGACAGATTGATTTTAATTTGCACTACCAGGTTACAGCCCATCGCTGTGGGGAAGAAGAGGCAGTGGGCGTTTGAGGCGGCAACGGGTCATACTACATTTATGATGAAGAAGTGCAGTCTTTCATAAATGTCTGTATGCTTGGCTCCCTCTCTTCACTCATACAGCTCAGGGTCCTCTGCCTAGGGAATGATGCCTCCCACATCCAGTTGGGTCTTCCCATGTCCATTAACCCCATGAAAGAAATCCCTCCAAAGCCTGTGCACAAATCAGCCTAACCCTTACTGAGATACCCCTCCTGGGCAGCTTAAACTGTGTAAGCTTGACAACCAAATCTAACCATTGCATCGAACATGCTGCGTGATTCTTTCACAACATACAGAACTTTTCCTTATACATCTGTCTTCTACGTGAGGATCCAACCCAGGACTGTCAAGCAATACAAAAAGAAAAGAAACCAGGTATGTTTAAGACTTTTTCTGGGCTGGGGAGTTGGCTCAGTGGGTTAAATGCTTGCCTTTCAAGTCCAATAAACTAAGTTTGGATCCCCGAACCGCATGAAAGCCAGATGCAGACAAGAAGCAACTGTTACCCTGCTAAGAGGTGAGAAGCTAAGAAAGAGAATTCCAGAACCTCAGGTACCAGCCCAAGAGAGGATGTACGTGCTGCAGGTGGCAGTGCTGGAGGAGTGGGGTTACCCAAGTCCACCCAAGTCCAGGAGATGGTACTCTATGGAGCTGGCCTCTCCTTCCATTCCTCCTTG